>NC_090725.1:69551585-69554085 GCF_036898095.1 Palaemon carinicauda
GATAGAAAGATGAAGGGATAAAGAAGATGTGATGCCATGAAGTAAGCCCGCTACATTAAAGTTTTTTAATGTTCTCAAGCCTAAAATGATTCTGTGGAGCTTTTGAATTAGCTAAGACCAGAACAGAGCCAAATTCAGAGTTAGACATAATCCTAAACAAGAATGATCGGAAAGTTTCGTGTAAAAAGTAGGTAGGCCTACACTTACATCTCTTCACAGACTTCTCAGTCGTAGGCCTACACGTGGTCACAATACTGGGTTTCTGGTGCACAGACAACCGGCCACCAAAGATAAAAAAAAGATGAAGATGTGTAGGTCGAAATTCAAAGCACTAACTAAGATATACCATCAGCAAATATAGGAGGAAATGAAAGGAGACGCAAAAATATAAGTAACATAAAAACTGTGATCAGAAAATACGTGAGAATATTAGATATGAACATGAAATAATGTTTAGTTTTCTTTTTGTCTAGAAATGATAGAAAATTTGGTGTTTTCCCAACTCCAGGATCGTGTTCTTTTATTATTATTATTATTATTATTATTATTATTATTATTATACACTATTTGGAAAAGCAGGATGCTATAAGCCTAAGGTCCCCAACATGGAAAAATACCCCAGTGAGGAAAGGAAACAAGGAAATAGATAAGCTATAAGAGAAGTAATGAACAATTAGAATAAAATATATTAAAAACAGAAACATCATTAAAGTAAATCTTTCATATATAAACTATAAAAACTTAGAAACAGAGGAAGAGAAATAAGATAGAATAGCTGAATATGAATATGGAAAACCACGTTAGACGGAAAGAGTGGAAATAAAAGAGGTTAGCAGAGAGATCTTAGAAATAAAAACATGCGGGTGTATAAGATATCTAGTACCTCAATTGTTTTGTAGTGTTCCTGTGAATATCTTACAGCAGAGCTTTTAGGTGCAGTCTTGACAACCTACTAAACAAATATACTGTATCTCGATTCTTGATATCGCAAGAAAAAGTGCAAATGTCCCATTTCAGAGACAATGAGTGTACTTCGTCCTTTTTATCCCTGAGTTTTAAATTCTCATCTTTTTACGTCTGGCAGACGACAGGCGCGACCCGTACATGTAATATTCCTGTTTTTTTTTTTAACCAAGGTATTGAAAAGGGTTCCGAAAACAATGCCAAATTATCTATATTTCTTTATCATTATTATCATTAATATACTTTGTTTATCTCATGCCTAAACACTCCGTCTATTCGTCTTTGTGGATATTGTTTTCCTTAATTTTGACTACTTTTAAGAAAGATTCTAAGACGAATTGCTCTATTGAAATTATTCATATCAGTTAGTTACATAATAATCTTAGAATAATTCAAAGTGAAATTCTTTGAGCTGCTCTTGGGCTGAGCAACAGGACATGTGTTAGTAGGCATTGGATCATGTAATTGCCATCAATCATTGCAATAAAAAGTTTGAAGAATGTTGCTTTGAAAATACGTTCGCGTATTGTCTCTGAGGATAAAAGGTATAACGTTTAAGAAAATTCCAATGATATATTGAAAGATTATTTTTCAGTGATGAAATTAAGTTTTGCAGTAAACCAGTACTAACCTACTACTATAGAATAAACATACATATAAATAGATAAATTAAATAAATGAATAGATATGCATATGAAGTTATATAACCAGATAAATAGTTCTGATTGAAGTGATAAAAAGCCAATTTTGATATTGATACATTCTAGTTAATAACTGGTCACAACAGATCGAAAGAAAATAAAGTAACGTAAGACCTTCACCTACATTGTTAAAAAAAAAAAATAGTAATTTTAATCGGAATTTTCTCAGTAAAAATATACTGTTCTCAGCCGCATTTCAATAAAATACAGGCGACCCTAATTTTTACCCTAATTTGTTATTATCTTCTACGAATTTGTGACCGCAATATCACTCCTTAACGTTAATATATCCGTTTTTAAAACGGTAAATGCCTGGCAACATTTATTTCAGGATTTTTACCTTCTTTTTAATGAAAATTTTTAAAGTGTATGAAATTAGATAATACTTTACCTATGTCTTCTTCTTGCGTTCCTTGAGAAAGACCAATAGCCAAGAAAAATAAGCAAATCTTTATTTTCTTATGAGTAAGGAGCCTCATTTCTTCTCGCTTATTTGTTCGAAACATTATCGTCATCTTTCTTTTTCTCTCCGTTTTCTGGTTTCTTCAATGACCTGACAATATAAAAATTTGATAATACATTATACATTACTCAGAAATTTATCGTATTTAATTCTGCGGAATATAAATAGTCGTGTTATTATTATTATTATTATTATTAGTAGTAGTAGTAGTAGTAGTAGTAGTAGTAGTAGATATGATACAACCGTAGTTGGAGAAGTAGAATGCTATAAGTCTAAGGGCTCCAAACAGGGTAAAAGTAGCCCAGTGAGGAAAGGAAATAAGGAAATAAATAAATTTCAAGAGGATTAATGAACAATTGACATAAAACACTTC
>NC_090725.1:69559085-69673397 GCF_036898095.1 Palaemon carinicauda
ATTTTCAAGACAAAATGACAAAAGTCACACTTGTTCTGAAAGCCTTAAGGGTACCTGACACTTGCACGCATTGATGCGCGAACTCGCAAGAACGAGCCGTGAAAATGTCGTGAACAGTGCGGGAACTCACGTGCCAGAGCATACCAATGCGTGCCATGCGTGCCCAGAACTTTGAAATGTTTAAAGTTTGTGGCACACATTGGCACGCACTAAATGGCCGTGAAATAGTCGTGAACGATGCGCCAACTGGAGTGAACTGGAGTGAACAGTGCGGGAACTGGCGTGAACTGGAGTGAACGATGCGGGAAGTGGCGTGAACTTTATAATGAAGAGAAACAAAAAGGAAACGAAAAAATTAATGAAAAGGAAAGAAAAATAAACCTAATAAATTTTTATATTTGCTGTTTTAATGTGAAATAAAAATTATATCTTATTTCAAACTATTTCTATAACTTTAAAATGAAGAGAAACAAAAAGGAAACGAAAAAATTAATGAAAACGAAAGAAAAATAAACCTAATAAATCTTTATATTTGCTGTTTTAATGTGAAAAAAAAATATATCTTATTTCAAACTATTTTTATAACTTTATAATGAAGAGAAACAAAAAGGAAACGAAAAAAATTAATGAAAAGGAAAGAAAAATATAAACCTAATAATTGTTTATATTTCCTGTTTGAATGTTAAAATAAAATGATGTCTTATTTCATGCACACACTTATTTTCCTCTATTACCAATCAAGACCCAAAACTTTTGTTTTAAATAAAAATTAACTATAAAATAAACCCAAGAAATTTTTAAGTTTGCTGTTTGAATGTAAAAATGAAATTATGTTTTATTTCATCAACATACTTATTCTTCTTTATTACCTTAAAATGAAGAGCAAAACAAATTTTTTCTGTTTGCTGTTTTAATGTAAAAATAAAATGATTTCTTATTTCAACACACTTTTTTCTCTATTACCTTAAAATCAACAGTCTAAAAACTTTTCATGTTTGCTGCTTTTAATGTTAAAATAAAATGCTCTCTTAATACTTGTACATATTTTATGTCTGCTATTTATATGTAAATCAAATGCTTTCTTATTGAAACAAAAATAAAGGGCAACAAAAAATACAAACGAAAAAGATACGTTTCTTCTCCTCAATGCAATGGTGTCTCTGACAGAAAGCATTGTTGTCTCTTCCGAAGCCAATCCAAGAATGTCCTCAGGTTGGAGAAGCCCCGTTTTTATATGGAGTGGCCAATTCGTGAACTGGCGTGAACTGGCGTGAACGATGCGGAAACGATGCGGAATGATGAGTGAACTCGCGTGAACGTGTCGGGAACTTCTCGTGAACTACGCGTGCCAATTCGTGCCATCGTGTGAACGTTGCGTGAACGATGCGCGAACTGGAGTGAACTGGTCGTGAACAGTCCGGGAAAAACACCAGTCCGTGCCACAATGTGGCACGCACTAGCACGCATCAATGCATGCCAGTGCGTGGCAAAAATGCGCGCAAGTGTCAGGCAGGCTTTATAATTCTTAAACTGCAGAAGCGTCTGCCCACACAATCCTCAAACAGGTTGTGGTAGCCGATGTGGTAACGTCCCTGCCTGGTGAACGCCAGACTGAGGTGAGAGTCCCGCTCAGACTCGTTAGTTCCTTTGGTCGCTGCAACCTCACCATACTTGTGCTAAGGATGAGGGGTTTGGGGGAGCCTATGGGTCGAACTGCTGAGTCATCAGCAGTCATTGCCTGGCCCTCCTTGGTCCTAGCTTGGGTGGAGAGGGAGTTTGGGTGCTTATCATAGGGTACTGTCCTGCTTGATAGGGCATTGTCACTGTCCCTTACCTCTGACATTCATGAGTGGGCTTTAAACCTTTAAATGGTCGTTTCATATCTACTGCAGCTGTAGGCCCATGAACACTAACGACCCTGGAAATGGATTTGCCCCCAGTTACGAACTCTGTTTCCCAAAAGAATCACTTTCATGTAAATCAAGGAAGATTTCAAATTAATCTTCACTACCAAGTTTTAGAGTTTAATCAGCTTTCAGATTTTATTGCTGTTAAAATGTTCAGAGTAAATTAAATAATACTATTTAAAATTACAAAATGATAAAGGCCTTAAAATTAGCTCTACTCTTTCTGAACATCGTGCAAGCAAAAAAAAAATTTGAAATTTTATTTAAACTCTCATTACACCTAAACTTCATAATTGCTTGTATGATTATCAACCAGTTTGAACTCTCGTCTATTTCCAAAGCTTCCAATGGTAAAACAAAACTGCTTTTAAGTATAAAAAGGGTTTCATTGTGTTAGATCTTAAACTAGGCAGGATCAAGAAATGACAGTCAGCGTTGTTTCTTATCTTCATTGCAACTGATGCTGCTGCATCATGCACAGCGGAAGGTAATACAGATAGCCCGTGACGTAGACAATGACGTCACTTATGTGGGCGGAGCTTAGGCGCTGCAAGCAGCCTCATCTTACATCTCCCTCCCAAAATATTACGAGGGTAATATTTTCAAAACTTATAAATGACAATATCAAAAACAGATATGATAAACAAAATTCTATACTCTCTTAATGTAAAACATCAGACATATAAGGTAAATCATAATCGTAATAATTAATGGTAACGTTCAGATGGGATAGAGAGAGAGAGAGAGAGAGAGAGAGAGAGAGAGAGAGAGAGAGAGAGAGAGAGAGAGAGAGAGAGAACAACATCGACAGCATTAACGTAACCTCAATGAAACAATAATTACATCAGCATTGTAAGATGTGCACTAAAATTGAGTCGTGAATGCAACACCAACCTAACTTAAAATTTCCTACAAAATATAATTTTGTAAATGAAATCAATGCACGTCTGTGCAGTAAAATAAAACATAATTTTTCATTTTATAAATGCAAGATCAAAGCAGAGATAATTAAACATAATCGTTCATCCAGGCAGGGGCCTCTCTCTTCCTTGGAGGCCGTACCTCTGGCGCTGATGGGGGAAACTTAGGCTCATGACCCACTTCGTCGTCGGTAGGAGTGGCTCCTCTTATCTCATTGACGGGCAGTTCAGTGACCTTGAGGTGTCTTCTGTTCCTTATGGACGGACGCCCACTACCATCTAGTCTCACGACGTACTGTCTATGAGGTCGTTGCTCGACTATGATTCCCAGCCTGTCCCAGGCCTTGGTCATCTGGTTCTGAATCCTAACGTGAGTGCCTGGCTGTAAGGGCGTTAGCCTCCTGTCGCTGCCGCTTTCGATTATCTTCTCATTTTTCTCTGCTACTTGAAGTTCTCTTTTTCTAATGGATTTTCTCCAATGTTGGTCTATCATATAGTTGAGTTTTGCAGTCGGTACACCATCCCGTAACTGTCTCCCGGTTGCCAGTTGCGCCGGAGATTTATTTATACCTCTTAAAGGCGTGTTCAGGTATTGTAGCATGGCCAATGATACCTTGTCGTTATCGAGGCTTCCAGTCCCACTGATACTTGTTCTAATTATCCTTTTCGCGGACTTAACCGCGGCCTCGGCTCTCCCATTTGACTGCGGATAGTGGGCCGATGATAAGCGTATGTCAACTCTCCATCTCCTGTAGAAGGTCATCATCTCTTCACTCACCAGGTTGGTGCCGCCGTCGGTAGACAATTGTTCGGGTGCTCCCCATCGAGTGAAGTAATGCCTAAGTTTTGTCATGACCTTTGCAGACGAGGTGCCATTGGGGAAGTGGGCTATTTCTAGCCAGCCTGTAAGCCTGTCACAATATGCCATATACATGCGTCCTTCGAGCTGAAACAGGTCCATGACAGTCTGTTGGAACGGATACTCTGGGGCAGGGGTCATTTTCATGACTTCGGCAGGAAGTGATGGTGCGTGGGCGTCGCACGATGTACATCGTGAACGATGATGCTGGAGGTCACCCTCGATGCCTGGCCAATAGACCGAATGTCTCGCTCTCCTCAACATTGTATCTAGGCCTTGATGTCCAGCATGGAGGTTGGCGGTTATCTGGTGACGGAGCCCTTCGGGAATGACAAGGCGGATGCAGTTGTCGTTGAAACAGTATGTGACCAGGTTACCAGATATAGAGAGAGGTTCTCTGATGCCGTAGAAGGGCCTCAAACATGCAATTTCTTGAGATTTCTTCGGGTTCCAATCCCCTGCATTCACTCGAGCGACTAGCAGCTGATATGCTGGGTCGTCCAGGGCTGCCTCTTCAACAGTTTTCTCGTCTATAGTGCACTGCTCCTGTAGGTTTTCTGCGATTGCTGACACCATGGCAATCGTTAATTCTTCGTTGAAGCTCGCATCCTGTCCATCTGGCGTCGTCCTCAGGGTAGGAAAACGAGAGAGAAAGTCAGCAGCATGATTTCTCTTGCCTGGTAGATATTTAACGTTGAAATTGTACAATAATGTTTTCTCCTTTAATCTAAACAGTCTGGGGTTGGTAATGTCGCCGAGACTCCTATTGCCTAGTAACTTGACTAAGGGGCGGTGGTCCGTGACAATGGTTAAGTTCGGGCAGCCCAATAAGAACAACCTTGCCTTTTTTAAGCACCAAGCCACTGCAAGGGCTTCCCCTTCCACAGCTGCATACCCAGACTCGGCGGGCGTGAGGAACCGACTGCCGCAAAGTGCTATTCTCCAACCATCTCTACAACAGAAGGGGGTTTCGACGGAGGTGCAACTGCAATATTGTTGGAGGATGACGAAGCCCACCCCCTCCTTACTCCAGTCAGTGACTGCAACAGTCGGCCGCAGCTTATCGTAGTAGGTGAGGCCGTCCTTGGCCAACTTGCAGACGATGTCTTGCACTTGACGAAACTTTTCCTGAAGGTACTCATCCCAATAAACCTGTTTGCCCGAGGGCTTCTTCAGCAGGTCTCTAAAGTGGGTCATGATGGGCGCCGTTGTCAGGAAGGGGGCCAGCTGATTGACAAAACCATACCATGACCTGATGTCGGATATTGTGGGCTTTTGGGGCATAGAAAAACGTTTTATGGCAGATAAATAATCTTCTGAAGGCTTGCAGGAGTCCCAACCGACGTCGAATCCGACAAATTCCACTTCTTTCTTGCAAAACTTGAATTTTTCTGGTTTCAAAGTGATGCCCTTGTATGCACAGACAGTAAGGAATTCGTACACATGCCAAAAGGCGCTTTCTACGCTCGAATCGTACAGAAGTGTATCGTCCATACACTTAAACTTCCTGGGTACTTCTTCAATGGCATCATCGAAACGGCGTGTATAAGCGTCGGAGGCGGAACAATGTCCCATTGGTGTCCTTCGGTATTGGTACCTACCCCAAGGTGTAATGAACGTGGTTAGAGGTATGCTCTCCTTGTCCAGTTCTACCTGGTGAAATCCCCAATAGGCGTCGGCCACAGTCTTGTATGAGCAAAGGGGAATGCTGGATACCATATCGAAGGGCGTAGGGGTATGGTGCGTCTCCCTTCTACAACTTGCATTAAGTTTTTAGTAGTCGACCGTACGTCTTCGTTGCCCCGTTTTCTTTGCCACGACCACCATACGTGAACACCATTCTGTGGGCTCTCCAGGGGGAGCTCTTTGTAGGACCCCTCTCTTGACGTCCTCCTCCAACTGGGCTTTCACCTCCTTTTCCCAGTGCTTAGGTACCGACGCAGGTGTGTGGCATGCGTAAGGAACTGCGTCAGGTAATAAGTGAATACGGTGGGGTTCCCCATCCATTACCGGGAAGGATTCTCTCTCAGTGTTGAAAGGCGTACTTGAAAAATGGGCTAATAACCAGTTTTCTAATCTGGCAATATTCTCCTCACTAGGGGGAAACGGAATGGCCGACGGTCTCACGGGTTGATCAGTTGCTTCCGCTAATGTAAGGGTTGTACTAGCTGCTGCGGGGGCAGAGTCCGTAAAGGGAGCGTGGTTAGGAAACGTTTCTGGCACAAGACCAAGTTTCTTGCAAGCATCCAGGGATAAATAAAAATCAATGGAGGACTTTACGAAGTATACTTCCTGAGTTGTATGCCTCCCCTTGTATTCTATGGTGCAAGAGGTTGAACCTAAACACCTCAGATGCAGGTTGGCGAAGTCTCGCAATCCTCCCTTTAACCTCAGCTTAGCTGGTTTTATGTTCAACATCGCAAAAATAGCGGGTCCTGCAACACAAACCTGGGCACCAGTGTCCGGCACCGCTCGGACGCAGGACCACTCTCCCAAGTTGGCCAAGCATACATCAACACGAATAGTGGGTTGTGGGGAGGGCCCATTCCACAACCTTGCCTCTGCCGCCACGACTACTGCAATCACTGCACCCGCTATGTCCGACTCCTCGGCCAGACCACTAACGTTATTCCTGACACTCCGCCCTCTGCAACACTTCTTCAGGTGACCGGTTTTACCGCACCCGTAACATGTCGTTCTTCTTGCGGGACATGAAGAATACCCAGGGCTATGACTAGTACCACAATTACCACAAAGACGCAATTGTACTTTTACAGAGGTACTCCTGTCACACTTAGCAAGGGCAGCTGCCACCTCCACCTCGTGTTCCTCCTCGAACCCACCGAGAGCAGCCGCTCTAGGGGAGCTGCTAAGCCATGCCCTATTACAAAGGGCGTCGTCACGGGCGCCCTCGAATGCACTGCACATGACTCTAAGGGAATCGATATCACGGATATTATTGCATGATTGAAACACTTGCTTTTTGAGCACTTTATCACTTAGGCCTACCATGAGCTTGCGCAAAAGCATATATTCGGATAAATCATGATTAAAATTAGGGCATGTGAATGCACAATCAGTAGCCTTTTGCGTACACTTGATAAAATAATCATTAAAGGACTCACTAGGCTCTTGGGCCAAATCAAAAAACTCGAGCCACTGCACCGCTTGGTTAGAAGCTTTCACTACCATTTGCTTAACCGCATTAAATGCCCCTTCAGTAGACAGGGCACTCCACTGGGCGTCAGTATACCTAGAATCGAGGGCACGTTGCAATATCGGAACACAATGAAGCCTTATATGGTGAACTGCCTCGATAGGCTTCAACTTACACAGTTGCAACCAACACTCCATTGACCGTTTCCAAGACATGAAGGCTGCAGGGGACACCTCAGCCTCGCACTTTTCCGGAGCTGCAGACGAAGGGATCCTTGGTTGGGGGACGTTGGTACCCCGGAGTGACAACGCTGTTATCTCGGCCTGAAGATTCTGGATGGCTTGTTGCTGGGTTTGCAGCACTTGGTGAGCCTGCAACACGGAAGCCGGCGACATCCTGACGCCGGTTCCAAAGGTTCCTGTTCTTGCAATCCTGCCCCTAGGGGATGCAAAAGAGGGTCGTCTCGATGGTGGTGCCATGCTGTGCCACGGTTATTACAGTAGGTCCTCTTAATATCCTACTCACTGCGCCATGTTAGATCTTAAACTAGGCAGGATCAAGAAATGACAGTCAGCGTTGTTTCTTATCTTCATTGCAACTGACGCTGCTGCATCATGCACAGCGGAAGGAAATACAGATAGCCCGTGACGTAGACAATGACGTCACTTATGTAGGCGGAGCTTAGGCGCTGCAAGCAGCCTCATCTTACTCATTGTATTGAAATATAAATACTCTCAAGACCTAGAAATGTTTTTATAACAAATAAAATTATTAATATATTGCGAATAACAGAAAAATGAATCGACAGTTTAACATTATAGACTAACAATATTGAAGATTTCTTTAGTTGCTTTTCCTGTACAAGTTTGCTTTTATGGGTGATACCATCCCTAGACTAACACCCTCTTAATTGAATTGATCTTGTACCATGTATCTCTGCGCCAAAATACTTCGGACAAAAGAGTCAAATTTAACCAACCTCAGAAACAGTCAAATTTAACCAATCTCAGAAACAGTCATAAGTCTAACAACTGTCAACATTACAGCGCACACCGGTTGTGCATTACTTTCCTCAACAATATCAGGTTCCAGGTTTCTCCTTGCTCTCTCCAAAACACGATGATTGTGGGCACACTGCTAGATGCGTAGTAGGTGCAAAGCGCTACAATCTGCAGAAAGTTCATTATCATTAGTTACCTCCTCCACAGACAGAACAGCTTGCATACTTTTACTTCTAACTTCCAGATACCGGGCAAATTTTCAAGTTGGTGTTTCTAACTTCCGTAATTCTATGCCATTACTTCTAAATTTTAATTCATTGCACTTAAACATATGCTCTGTTGTATCATCTGCCTCACTATACGACGCACAAAGCCTATCCTTCCATTCTTGTTTGTTTCTATCATTTTCTCTTAAATCTATTATATTCAACCTCATTTTCATATATGCAATCTCTACTGCCATTGCTATTTACAAACCTCAGTTCGGTCATTTTCTCTTCCATTTTTCTTTTAATTTCATCTGCTGCTTCTACTTATTTGTTTCTCTAGTTCTTGTTTTTTTTTATATATTTTCTTATTTTATTCAGTTTTAATATAGTTTTTGCTTATTTCTATAAAACTTTTTCCTCAGCATTCCCTATTTGGTTCCCTTATTTGATCTTCCACCATCTCCTCAACTAATCGTTTATAATCTGATGTTATGAAACAGAAACACCTAATATCCTATTTCCGACTGGCCATATTCCGGTTTATGCTATTGACCCCCAATAAGGTGTGGTTGCAACTTGTTCAAACATTCCTTTCATAATTTTGTACTATGTACCCTCTTATTTTTTTTCTTACACTCAATGTCTCAATATTTGCAGTCAGATTTCCTACTCTGTTACCGTCTTCCTACTTCCCAACTTTTTGCACCACGTATCTATTTTTCGTCCCTTTTACTTACGCTAAGACTATGGTTTCCCTTTTCCGAGTACCAGTTTCCCAAATATCTATATTCCTAACCAGTTTATCATTCCATTTCTAACTAAAACCCTTCTACATTGTTTTGCCTTATTATTAACACCGCTGACATCTGTGGATTAGTGCTAAAAGTAAATTTCCTTAGTTCTTCCAAACTGCGGCAGTAGCTTATAACTCTTTCTACTTTGTATCTTCTTGCTAGGAAAACCTTATATATACGCAAATCAGCCTTAGTTCTAGAGTTACTAATCAATGTTATCGTCTCCTCAATTATGTTAATAAACGGTCCGTGACAATTGTCCATTATTTTGGTCCAAAAATTGTTACCTATCTTTTTCTATATGTTCTGTATATCCATGAGATCGCTTAATTGTCGCTGTAGTTGTCTCGTTTAATTTATATGCCATCTTAGCTACATCCTTCCCTACCATTTCAAGACTTTCAAGAACAGTTTATCTTAACACTTTACTGCATCTCCAAACCACACTTATGGTGAGGTTGGTTAAAGATATTCCTTAATATTTCAACCTTCAATCCCTAGACAAAGTATTTTCAAGAGTAGTGTCGCATCATTACGCTTTCGTTTGATGCAGACTAATTACACAAGTTTTCCTGTTCGTATATTAAAGCTACACTAAACTATATGTAAAACAATATAAAAGTCTCACAGTTAAGCTTTCCGAGAATCGGCAAACCATTTATTCAATCAGAGAATCATCGGTTAACAAGGCAATAAGGTTTCTTTTAAAGATAATTACAAGTGAAGTTTCAATGAGGTTACCCAGTTTATTTTTATATATAATGGTTATCATATCTCGTTTGAGAATCACCATGAAGTTACCCTTTATTACAAAGCCAAGTCACTATTTTACAACAAGAGTTTTAGTTTTGTAGGACATTGGCTAAATCTAATGGGTTAACAATGAATTTCAAACCTTGAACAAAAATGAAATTCTAACATTAAATTTTCACCATATAGTTTCAGTATAAGCTTAAATATCAAGCAAATAGGATAACCACAAGTAAAAATATAAATTTATTCAAAGAGAATACAATTAGGCCTCTAAAAATATCAGAAAACCTGGTTCATGCAACCATCAATTAAATATGAATTGAATCTACTTCAATCTACCGAAGAATGCGTAATAAAGCTATCATTTCAATGAACGATTTACTAAAATCACCAAATCAAGGTTTCAATTTTCCCAAGACTAACTTTGAAGAATTTTATCTACCAGAAAAAAAAAAAACTTACATCTATATCAATATCAATATCGCTGGCGTTACTCATCTTGTTGAAAGGAATTTCACCATAAAAGTAAACAAAACATTCTTTATAGTTATAACTTACCAGTAACCTATTTACCCGAATTTCTAACAATTGTAGTTTGCCATATCTTCCAATGCAATATGAGTTTTAAGAGATTCCGATAGACTATCAAAATCTAGAAGGAATCTAGTAGGATTTCCAGTAACAATCTTCAGCCAAACCGAACCGTCATAGGTAGAAAAGGAAGATATATTCATCGAATTTAGTCCTTAAATAATTTCATCTTGAAGTCGTGCCATCCAATCTGAAAAGTGTCAATTACCAGGATTTTTTCTTGTAAATGTCTAGTATCCCTACATAAGTGACCGATAACTAAAGCCTGTAATATTAACTGTGCATCAAATAAATCAAATTTCGTACAACAAACCATGCACCCACAATTCCATATTTAAACTTAATCTAGGAATATCAAAAATATTAAAATATCGAATAGAATTTAATATAAAAAAGTAGTTCAGAAAACAGGCTTTGAGTAAACTGCAAAACCTAAATAAGTACAAAAATGTTAAAACACACCGAAATTAGACCAGGGGTTTAAAAGCAAGCCTCCCTATAGCGCAGGGTGGACCTTAAAGGTCTACCGTGCGACAGACATAGGGAACGTCCTCCCACAATTAGGGGCATCGCCCCTAATCAGGGAGGACTAGCTTGCTTGTTATTGTATCAAAAAACCAAGAAATACTTGCCATTCAGTTCAGAATGAAAAATACATCACCAGATACCCACGTTGTCTCTATCTCCGTAGGCCTTCTCAGCGACATGTGGGTCTGTACAGAAGGATAATATAAGTAATACCAGCTCTTGTCATTTGTCAAGAAAGTTTCCTATCCAGAATATATAGGATTAAAAAGGACACGTAATCAGGGGATCCTCTATTTTTCTCTCCTGAAAGTACAAATAAACCAGTAAGTTAAAACTTTGGTATTTAAAGATCATTCAGTTTACAGAAATAACTTACAAACCGGTATATTAAGATATGAACATTTAAAAACATTAAAAATACATAAAAAAACTAAACTGGTGGGTTAAGAAATGAGTATCTAAATTACATTTAAAGTACAGAAATATTCAGAAATAATTTACATATATCAACAGACCTTCAATAAATACCAAATGGTATTAAAGAATATTGGAACTTCAACACCTGAAAGTCAACTTTAAGCAGTTTTTCAGGCAACTTACCAAATACACAACCCTCCAGATATCTCGTGTAACGGTTAACATAGTCAAGATAGACTTTGGTACTGACTTTCTTTGTTTAGAGTCCTTTGGCTTGACCGTGCGCCTTAGCAGCGTCATCTATTGCCAACGCGCCCTACTAAATATCTAAAACACTACGGTTTTTTAGTATTTCGTAAAAGTTATCCAATAATGTGGCCGCGGGGGCATGAAAACAATTAGAATAGCGCCAACGTTATCCCTGCGTGTCGTATGAGGCGACTAAAAGGGACGGGATGAGGGGGCTGGGAACCCCCTCTCCTGTATAAAAAGTCCTGTGAGACGTTATCGAAGAGATGGAGCTGGGGGGAGAGTGACTGCTCCCCGCACTCTAGTTTTGGGGTGTTTGAATGTGCGTGGATGTAGTACGATAGAGAGTAAAAGATGTGAGATTGGAAGTATGTTTAGAAGTAGAAGGGTGGATGTATTGGCCTTGTGTGAGACAAAGATGAAAGGAAAGGGTGAAGTGATGTTTGGTGAAAGAGCGAGAGAGGGTGTGGCTTTATTGCTGAGTGAATGGATGACAGGTAAAGTAGTGGAATGGAAGGAGATATCATCTAGGTTATTGTGGGTAAGGGTTATGTTGGGTAGGGAATGTTGGGCGTTTGTCAGTGCGTATGGGCCAGGTAGTGAGAAAAGTGAAGAAGAGCGGAATGAGTTCTGGAATGAATTAACTAGGTGTGTAGAAGGACTGGGTAGAAGGAATTATGTAGTTGTCATGGGTGACTTAAATACTAGAGTGAGCGCTGGAGAGGTAGAAGGTGTCATTGGGAAGTATGGCGTACCAGGTGAAAATGAGAGTGGTGAGAGACTGGTAGATATGTGTGTTGAACAAGAGATGGTAATAAGTGCTAGCTTTTTTAAAAAAAAAGATAAAAATAAGTATACATGGGTAAGAGTGGCAAATGGAAGAGTAGTAGAAAGGGCATTAATGGATTATGTGTTGATAACTAAAAGAATGTTTGGAAGATTGAAAGATGTGCACGTGTTTGGGGGTATGGCTAACGGTATGTCTGATCATTTTTTGGTGGAAGGAAAATTAGTTGTAGCAAAAGAGTGGGGGAATAGAGTAGGTGGATGTAAAAGGGAGCTAGTGAGGGTTGAAGAGCTAATAAAACCGGGGGTAAAAAGTAAATATCAGGAAAGGTTGAAAATGGCATATGACGAGGTGAGAGTAAGAGAAACTGGTAATTTAGAGGAGGAGTGGAAGTTAGCAAAAGAAAATTTTGTTGGGATTGCAAGTGATGTATGTGGCAAGAAGGTTGTTGGAGGCAGCATGAGGAAGGGCAGTGAATGGTGGAATGAAGGAGTGAAGGTAAAAGTGGAAGAGAAAAAGAGGGCTTTTGAAGAATGGCTGCAGAGTAATAGTATAGAGAAGTATGAAAAATATAGAGAGAAAAAGGTGGAAGTAAAGCGCAAGGTACGTGAGGCAAAGAGGGCAGCTGACCTGAGGTGGGGTCAGGGACTGGGTCAGTCATATGAAGAGAATAAGAAGTTTTGAAAAGAAGTGAAGAGAGTAAGGAAGGCTGGCGCAAGAATTGAAGAGACATTGAAAGATGGAAATAGAAGGTTGTTAAAAGAAGAGGAGGCAAGGAAAAGGTGGGCGGAATGTTTTGAAAGTTTGCTGAATGTTGAGGATAATAAGGAGGCAGATATAATTGCTGTTCCAGGTGTTGAGGTGCCAGTGATGGGAGATGAGAATGAGAGAGAGATTACAATAGAGGAAGTGAGGAGAGCACTAGATGAAACGAGAATAGGAAAAGCATCTGGTATGGATGGTGTGAAAGCTGAGATGTTGAAGGAAGGGGGTGTGACTGTACTTGAATGGTTGGTGAGATTGTTTAATATGTGTTTTGTGTTGTCAATGGTACCAGTAGATTGGGTTTGTGCGTGTATTGTACCACTATATAAGGGTAAGGGAGATGTGCATGAGTGTTGTAATTCAAGAGGTATTAGTTTGTTGAGTGTAGTTGAAAAAGTGTATGGTAGAGTAATGATTAATAGGATTAAGGATAAAACAGAGAATGCAATCTTGGAAGTACAGGGTGGTTTTAGAAGAGGTAGGGGTTGTATGAATCAGATTTTTACAGTTAGGCAGATATGCGAGAAATATTTAGCAAAAGGTAAGGAGGTGTATGTTGCATTTATGGATCTGGAAAAAGCATATGATAGAGTTGATAGGGAAGCAATGTGGAATGTGATGAGGTTATATGGAGTTAGTGGAAGGTTGTTGCAAGCAGTGAAAAGTTTCAACAAAGGTAGTAAAGCATGTGTTAGAATAGGAAATGAAGTGAGTGATTGGTTTCCGGTGAGAGTGGGGCTGAGACAGGGATGTGTGATGTCGCCGTGGTTGTTTAACTTGTATGTTGATGGAGTGGTGAGAGAAGTGAATGCTCGAGTGCTTGGACGAGGATTAAAACTGGTGGACGAAAATGATCATGAATGGGAGGTAAATCAGTTGTTGTTTGCGGATGATACTGTACTGGTAGCAGACACAGAAGAGAAGCTTGACCGACTAGTGACAGAATTTGGAGGGGTGTGTGAGAGAAGGAAGTTGAGAGTTAATGTGGGTAAGAGTAAGGTTATGAGATGTACGAGAAGGGAAGGTGGTGCAAGGTTGAATGTCATGTTGAATGGAGAGTTACTTGAGGAGGTGGATCAATTTAAGTACTTGGGGTCTGTTGTTGCAGCAAATGGTGGAGTGGAAGCAGATGTACGTCAGAGAGTGAATGAAGGTTGCAAAGTGTTGGGGGCAGTTAAGGGAGTAGTAAAAATAGAGGGTTGGGCATGAATGTAAAGAGAGTTCTATATGAGAAAGTGATTGTACCAACTGTGATGTATGGATCGGAGTTGAAGGGAATGAAAGTGATGGAGAGACAGAAATTGAATGTGTTTGAGATGAAGTGTCTAAGGAGTATGGCTGGTGTATCTCGAGTAGATAGGGTTAGGAACGAAGTGGTGAGGGTGAGAACGGGTGTAAGAAATGAGTTAGCGGCTAGAGTGGATATGAATGTGTTGAGGTGGTTTGGCCATGTTGAGAGAATGGAAAATTGCTGTCTGCTAAAGAAGGTGATGAATGCAAGAGTTGATGGGAGAAGTACAAGAGGAAGGCCAAGGTTTGGGTGGATGGATGGAGTGAAGGAAGCTCTGGGTGATAGGAGGATAGATGTGAGAGAGGCAAGAGAGCGTGCTAGAAATAGGAATGAATGGCGAGCGATTGTGACGCAGTTCCGGTAGGCCCTGCTGCTTCCTCCGGTGCCTTAGATGACGGCAGAAGTAGCAGCAGTAGGGGATTCAGCATTATGAAGCTTCATCTGTGGTGGATTATGTGGGAGGTTGGGCTGTGGCCCCCCAGCAGTACCAGCTGAACTCGGCTGAGTCCCTGGTTAGGCTGGAGGAACGTAGAGAGTAGTCCCCTTTTTTTTTGTTTCTTTGTTGATGTCGGCTACCCCCCAAAATTGGGGGAAGTGCCTTGGTATATGGATGGATGGATAATTCATCTAGTTATTTTCCATATATCTATATTAAATCATATTGATCACTAGACTACCTATATTCTTTTTCAAACTTATATAAATTATCTTATTGCTTGCTCATTTACAAAATGCAAGTTAAGGATAAGTTGTGTACTTCATGTATATATAATATTTCAAATATGACTAACAGAATATGTGAAAGACAAGCATCCGATATAGGACCTGCGTCCAAGACTAAACTAGGAGGGGAGAAGATTAGTGGTGTGTGGTCTAATATTGTCTTAGGTTTGTTAAGTCATATTTTTTTTCATACCAAATAGAGATATGGTCAGAAAAGATGCTGGTGTTTTTTTTTTTTTTTTTTTTTTTTTATTGCATTTAATGTGATTTTTGTTTCTAGAGGTACAAGTTTGCACTTACATTAGTAAAATAAGGATCTAACGAAGTGGCCTTAGCATCTATTATGACCTGTTTCAATGTATATTATTATTATTATTATTATTTCCTAAACCACAACTCTAGTTGTAAAAGCAGGATGATATAAGCCCAGGGGTCCAACATGGAAAATAGCCCAGTGAGGAAAGGAAGCAAGGGAAAATAAAAATTTTAAGAAGAGTTACATCATTAGAATAAATATCTCCTATATAAACCATAAAAATTTTAGCAAAACAAGAGGATGAGATACAAGACAGAACAGCGTGTCCGAGTGTACCCCCAAGCAAGAGAACTCTAACCCAAGATAGTGGAAACCCATGGTACAGAGGCTATGGCACTACCCAAGGCTAGAGAATAATGGTTTGATTTTGGAGTGTACTCCTAGAAGAGCTGCTGACCATAGCTAAAGAGTCTCTTCTACCCATAACAAGAGGAAAGTGGCCACTGAACAATTGCAGTGTAGTAACCCCTTGGGGGGAAAAAGAATTATTTGGTAATCTCAGTGTTGTCAGATATATGAAGACAGGAGAATAAGTAAAGAATAGGCCAGACTATTCGCTGTGTGTGTAGGCAAAGGGAAAATGAACCGTAACCAGAGAGAAGGATCCAATGTAGTACTGCCTAACCAGTCAAAAGATCCCATAATTCTCTAGCGGTAGTATCTCAATGTGTGGCTGGTGCCCTGGCCAACCTACTACCTAGTATAATCTCGGACTTTGATAAAGTGCACATTCCCCAAGTTATAATCATATATACATTCAATATAATACCTTGCCTTAACTTTGCATCGACATGTGCGAGGAAAAATGCACCACTAAAGGATAGTTTAAGATTGAATGGTATTATATTCAAAATATGCTTCTTGTTTTACATACGGTGACGGACTGCTTACAATTGTTTTGAAGACTTGAGTTAGCGTTACCAGAATGTTAGATCCCAAATTCCCCTGAGAAGGATGAAAATACAACAATCATGAACCTGAATAAAAATGAAAATTAATAAAACATGAGTATGTTTTTAATTTCAGTGCTAAATTTTATCTATTCGTTGTATAGCATATATTTGTATCATGCCTGATAAAAACCTATCATAGTATGAAAAGAACGCTAGTGAAATTTGTCCATCTGATGACACTGACTTGAGTAAGCAAGTAGCAGACAACAATTTCAGCGCCACCTGTTGCCAAATGCTCACAGAATTCTATCCGAGCAACGTTCCTGTCTTCCCTTTACTGTCTTTACCAAGGTCTATACTATAGAATAGACCTTGGTCTTTGCTGCCTTGCCTTTATTCCGAACAGCGGCGTTGTTGGCGGTAACCGGTGGTAACTGGTATAATGTAACGTATCCTCTTGAAATTTTAAACCTAAAGAATAACTATTGATGTGGTGTAATGATACTTTAGATGATGTTCCATTTACACAACGGAAATCGACGTTTTCTTTCCATCCTTTGTGGTATCTTGTCCTCTTTGATATAGATTAGGGATTTGGAGTTCTAATAACTTTATTTTTTTTCATCTTTTATTGTGGAAATATAATTACATTTTATTAACTAAAATTTTTTTCCTTTGATACAAAGGATTATTTTCCTTTCAAAGACTGATTGATTGATTTGAGGTTTCTGGCATCCTGACATCTAAGGTCATTGACGCCATTATCATTTATTATAAATAAAGAATAAAAGAATATTCTTCCTTTCAAAGAGGGGAAGACATTCGTTATTTTGTAATTAATGACGCTCATGTTTTCAATACGTTTATTTCCCATTGTGAATATTCCTCTTCTAAACTGTATATATATATATATATATATATATATATATATATATATATATATATATATATATATATATATATATATATATAACAAAAACAAATGCAGCAGTTAGTTGCTATTCCACTGCAGGACAAAGGCCTCAGACATTTTATTATTCACGTCTGAGGTTTGGCAATTTTTATCAGCACGCTGCCCAGTGCTGGTTGATGATGGTAAGGGACTTTTGATGTGAACGCTCACAACAAACCAACGTAATATGGGTGGCCCTAACTAGTACAGCTTTACTGATCATGGCGATACACAAAACCTCCCACTACGTTAGAGTATTACCATACACACGCATATATATATATATATATATATATATATATATATATATATATATATATATATATATATATATCCTTTATTGTTCAAGCGGAATGAAGCAGTAGAATGAAAATCTGAAGAAAAAAATTAGTACATTATAAGCAAGGTCTATAATATATCTGGACCGTGATTATAAGTAAAGATATAACCGTTCCTTCATTTATTTCAAATCAATTATTTCCATTCAAAGAATTGATTTCAAGATTACAATATTCTACTTTTGAAAGGCTGTGATTACAAGAATTGATTCCTCCGAAAAACTGCGTTGTGGTGGCCTGGTGGTATCGTTCTCGCCTGGTGAACGCCAGACTGGAGTTCGAGACCTGCTCAAACTCATTAGTTTCTTTGGTCACTGCAGCCTCACCATCCTTGTGAGGTAAGGAGGGGAGCGTGGTTTGGAGGAGCCTATTGGTCTAGCGGTTGAGTTATCAGCAGCCATTGCCTGGCCCTCCTTGTTCCTAGCTTGGTTGGAGAGGGGGCTTGGGCATTGGCCAGGGCACCAGCCACCCGTTGAGATACTACTGCTAGAGAGATATTAGGTCTTTTGACCGGCCAGACAGTACTACATTGGATCCATCTCTCTGGTTACGGTTCACTTTCCTTTTGCCTACATATACACCGAATATTCTGGCCTATTCTTTACAGATTCTCCTCTGTCCTCATACACCTGACAACACTGAGATAACCAAACAATTCTCATTCACCAAGGGGATAACTACTTCACAGTAATTGTTCAGTGGCTACTTTTCTCTTGGTAAGGGTAGAAGGGATTCTTTAGCTATAGTATGCAGCTCTTCTAGGAGAAGGACACTCCAAAATCAAACCATTGTTGTCTAGTCTTTGGTAGTGCCATAGCCTCTGTACCATGGTCTTCCACTGTCTTGGGTTAGAGTTCTCTTGCTTGAGGGTACACTCGGGCACACTATTCTATTTCATTTCTCTTCCTCTTGTTTTGTTAAAGTTTTTATAGTTTATATAGGAATCATTTATTTTAATGTTAATACTGTTCTTAATTTTTTTTTCTTGTTTCCTTTCCTCACTGAGCTATTTTCTCTGCTGGGGCCCCTGGGCTTATAGCATCCTGCTTTTCCAACTAGGGTTGTGGCTTAGCAAGCATTAATAATAATAATAATAATAATAATAATAATATATAATATAGTCAGTCTCTAGGGCATTGTCGTTCTTGATAGGGCAATATCACTGTCCCTTGCCTCTGCCATTCATGAGTGACCTTTAAACTGTCACTCAGAGAATATTTTCAAAAACCTCTCTGACGAAGAATTTATGTAAATTTTCTGGTTTTCGGGTTTAAGAAGAGACCTCATTCAAATGGAGTTTTTCGGCTATAATCTGTTTTTATAGTCTATTTTTTATTAATTTATATAATTATGTATTTAACTTATATTTCAATATTTTTTTCTATTCTTCCTATCAACTTTTATAGTTTATCTTTTACTTATATAATGTTGTTATTTAACTTGTTTTGTTATTTTTTGGCTATTTCTCTTACAGCCTTTCATAGTTTAACTTTTACTTATCTTTTATGTTTTTTAGGAAACTTTTAATTATGTTATGACTATTTCTCTTACAACTTTTATTTTTCTGTCTTTTTTATTTGTAAGTAATACCTTCCATCCGCTCCTTATCCAACTAAGGTTACCTCTTGACTTGTAATAATGACAATATTTATCAATATATATATATATATATATATATATATATATATATATATATATATATATATGGCTGATGCTTTAGAGTTCTGAAATATAGTTTTCTGTTTAGATGAGTAACAGCTTTTCGTTGACTATTAGCAAAACGCAAAACGGCTAAAAATAAGGGTAACATTATCACATGCTGAAACCTCTGTGCATGCTTACAAGGAAATGGTTTAGGCAAAAACTTTTGAGAAATGCTAGGATATTAAAGTAACATCCTGTTCGTAATACTAGGTATGCAGTTAATTCTAATAGTCAGGCCTTCTCCACCATGAGGCTCAATACTACACAATACTCTAGAGTCTAGAAGTTTTATTCCAGCTATGACCAAGTTGTGGAATGATCTTATTAATCGGGTAGTTGAATGAGAACTTCAAAAGTTCAAACTCGCTGCAAACGTTTTTATGTTGAACAGGCTTATATAAGTCCTTTATAGTTTATATATCAAATATCTGTTTTAATGGAGTTAATTTTTGTAAAATATTTTATTTCATTTTTTCATTACTTCTTATATAGTTTATTTATTTACTTATTTACTTTCCTCACTGGGCTTTTTTTCCCTGTTGGAGCCCTGGGGCTTATAGCATCTTGCTTTTCCCACTAGGGTTGTAGCTTAGCTAATAATAATAATAATAATAATAATAATAATAATAATAATAATAATAATAATAATAATAATAATAATAATAATAATATTCTCTGACCAGTAGGTGCGCTAGCAAAGGCAATAATTGAATTAATTAATTGGAAATACTGTGTACATATATTTCAAGCACATATGACATCACTGAAAAGGACACCTCACATATATACACATAGTCAAACAATACTTCTAATATAGCCTACACATACTCCTAGTTAGAAATTTACCAGTATTAATTACAAACATGTGTAGGCTATATCAGTCCACACAGTCCATATACAACATTTATTGTTAAAATTTTCAAGTTTTATACCACATGGATGTGTAAAGGGAGACTTTTTAATTCTCTAACTACTTCTTAGTCTATTGTTGTTATTTTTCCATTTTTACTTCTTGTCCAATTTCCTCTACATTTTTTTTCATGAGTATTGATGATACTTAAATTCATATATTTTACCAGTCGTAAAGTACAAGTATCCGAGCACCTACTAAAATTAATGTCTCATTTCACACTATTTCTTCTCGCACTTTACAATTAAAAGCTCCCACTACAGTAATTTTTCTCCATTCTAATCTGCCTTCTAACTTATTTTATTACTTTATATACTTTTTGCTTTTCATTCTTGGTTCTTTTCCCTTCTTGTGGAACATACAGTACTATAAGCCTACTACACATAATCGAATCTTGATAAGACCATTGGTCATTTTTATCCAGAAGGCTTCTTGGTATTTATTCTCTCTATTCGCTTCAACTGTTACATTTCACAATTTTTCTTTAATTCCTGTCGGTATTTCCCCTCTTGTCTTTCTGTTATTCTCATAAATTTTATATCATTCGATTTCTATTTTTGTTTTCTCTAAATGCGTTTCAGTCAAATTAATGTAGACTTAAGAGTTGTGTTCACTGTCTCCTCCATAGATATGATTTTTATATAATCTTCCTTTCATTCACACAATAGATTTTGCACTCTTTATACATCTTCCTGTTTTTTTTTTTTTTACTTTTTTTTTCTTTATGCTACGTCGTACCTTCTCTCTTTTTACAGAGCAGTCTAGCAGATCTTCAGACGAGACCGAGAAGAAGAAGAGCTACATCTCTAAACTTGACGCTGTTTACACAACTTACCGCTGTAATTTTGTCTGTCTGTAAGTTGTCATGTCAAGTTTATGTTGTATACTAGAATTATATACGCTATACTTTCTGTTAGTGTAGTTAATTATAACCACACAGTTTAACCTGTCAATTTTCGTTCAAGACAATGTCACCTAATTTTATGTTGTTGCAAAAACGAAATTACAAATCTCAGTCCATTTACTCAGCTATAGTATATTTTAATTTTGCGAACATTCCGTGAACCATATATTTCTACAATTGATTAGCTTGTTTATCAGTATTGCTGATAATGCAAACCATCTTTTTTCCTACCCAACCGGTATTTAAAACGATTATAGGGGGTCCCAGGGAGAATCGGCCTATTTTTATTACAGAAAAAAACCTTAGAACAAACGGAATACGGATATATCGTAATCAATTCATATGCACAGTTGTTGTTTAATATATGCTCTATTTTTTAAAAGAAATATTTTCCATTGTGGTATCACTAGTAAATATAACCACATATTCCCCAACCTAACCTGCAAAAGGATACAGTGTCCAGGTGGTGGTTTGGGGGGTAAAGTTCCATAAGTAACCAGTAATCCTTTTGGGAGAAAATAAGAGGGTATTATTGTACTGTTTTACAGGGTAATGTAATCTCATCGAAAATGACACCGCTTGCCAGTACATACGTTCTTGGTGTTTTTGTTTTCTGGTGAGCGAAGCAAGCCCAAATTGGAACAAGACCCATTATATTTAAACATTTTAACAGAAAATATATGTTTTCCTCTAGTAAATAACATGATTCAGCGGGTTTTCACCTTCATTTCAACCGCAACAACAACAACCAGTTCGGCTACTTGAAGTTAGTTGAACTGGTTGTTCTTTTTGTTTGCGGTTGAAATGAAGGTCAAATTCGGTTAAATCACGTTATTTACTACAGGAAAACATGTATTTTCTGTTTGAAATGATACCCTGTAATATAGTAAAACTACCAATAGGAGGTGCTTCTGGTGTGTTTTTATATAATTTGAATGATTTTGAAGGCACAAAGGTGTGTATGTATGATACCGGCCACCTGTGTGCATGATTACAGCTACCTTAGAATATGGCAGTGTAAGGGGAATTGCATGGGGTCAGTAGGCCCCCTCTTAGGCAAGTAGGTAAGGACATGGCTTGTAGGTTAGGTTAGGGGGGAAAGTTAAGATTAGTTGATGTCCATTTCTAATTCACACGGGAGGAACTGGCCGCTGATGTACAAAGGCTCCGGCACAAGAAAATAGCTTGACAAAACATATTTCATTTGGGTATCAAACACAAGCATACTTCATGGTAAAATTGTAGCTTAGTACAATATCTCAATGAAGAAAATTGTAGGTGTTTCTGGTTTATTACAGGTTATTTGAACATTTTGTGATTAATTTCTTTTTACTAGAAGTTTTCATTTCTAGAAATAAGACGTCTTCAGTTTCTAGCAGTTTAAAGGTCTTAAGGCCTCTCATGAATGACAGATGCAAGGGACAGTGACAATGAATGACAACCATATTTGTTCCTACACGAATACAAGCCTGAGTTCATTATCCCTCTTGAGGATCTGATGATGCATTTTGGTGTCATCCATGTAAATTTTTATATGAAAACAATATCTTTTACTGCTTTAGGAAACGGGAATCTGTTGTAATTATATGTCTTTTGAATGATTTTGATAATGATTTTTGTCGGAAATCCGTAGTTTTTGAGTTCTGGTTTGTCAACGACTATAACTGAAAACCTATGGTTTTGCACTACATATCATTGTCAGTTCTAATCACCTTAAAATATGCCTTGTACCAGTTAAATTGTTTGATGCCTAAATTAACTTTTTCAATATTAAACTTACCCGATAATCATGTAGCTGTCAACTCCGTTGCCCGACAGAATTCTACGGAAGGGATACGCCAGCGATCACTATACTAGAAGGGGGTGTACTCACCAGCGCCACCTGTGGCCAGGTACTGCAGTACTTCTTGTTGACACCACCTCAATTTTTCCTCTGTCGTGCTTCCGGCAAGACGTTTTTGGATACGCTTATAATTTTGGAGTATTGTTCACGGTTTTTGGTGAAGTATTTCTCTAAGATTTCAGCTTTCGCTATACTGGAAACTTTTCTATTAGCTTAGATAGCTTTTATTTTGCTTTGATTAATGGTTAACGATCTTTTGCTTGATTTGGAATCCCCCTTGACTAGCTCTTTGATTCAAGATGTCCGACCTTTCACAAGCCCCACCCCATAGACGATGTAGGTCTTGTAATAGGCGTATTCCGAAGGCCTCGGTTGATCCTCACACCGCTTGTTCCGACTGTAGGGAAAGACCCTGTCAGTTGGAAGATCGATGTGAGGAATGCGCCGGACTTTCGGAACTTGAGTTTGTTCGATTCCTTAAATATTCAACTAAGTTAGAGAGAGAGTTAGGAGGAGTTCTTCTCGCTCTTCGCTTTTTTCCTCACCTCATGATCCTCAACCTTTTCCTCCCCCTGTAGTGGCTACCCTCGAACCTACTATTTGTGCTCAGCCTGATATGTCCGATGTTTTGCGTGCCATTCAGGCTTTAGGTGACAAAGTGGAATCGGTAGTGAGTGACCATAAGTCTCTCTTGGCAGACGTCAAAGAACTTAAGGTCAAAATTGCAGTGGGATGTGGTAGTGCCAGTGCTGTGCCAAGTGCTAGTGTCAGTGCGGTGCCGAGTGCTAGTGTCAGTGTCAGTGTTGTGCGTGAGGGTACTTCTGTGCGTGCCAGTCGTCCTCCCAGTCCGGGACCTCTTGCAAGCTCCCAAGCCCAGGGGAGAAGCAATGTCGAAGGGCAAAAGGGTTCGGCAGGCCTTGATCGGCGCACAGAAGTATCCTCGGTGGTTGCGGGCGTGTCTTACAGAGACCGTCACTCCCACCCGCAGACGATTGAGCCCTTATTTTCCTCGTCTGCAGAAGAAATATCGGGGAGAAAACGCTGGACTCAGGTCTCAAGACCTCTTAAACGTAAAGTCCAGACCTCAAGAGTTCTACAACCCGGATGCAGTCATTGGATTAGCTCTGACTCTCCGCAGTCATCAGGTGACTGCACACCTCCTAAGAGAGGTAAGGCGATGCCTCAACAGACCTCATCTTCTGTTAAGGCTTTGCCTCAGCAGACCTTAGCGTCTGTTGATCCCAAGATGACTTTGCTGCAGTCCATGCAGTCACAGCTTGCGGTCTTAATGCGTGAGTTTCAGGCTGAGAAGGTTACACCTCCTCCTGCGAGCGCTCCGCCTCACCGCAGTCCAGTCTGCCAGGCGTACGAAGTTGAGGTTCCTCAGGCTACCTTACCGCGTTCGGAGTTGCCAGTTACCAGCGGTGTGCAGCAACCTCCACCTTCCTTAAGACAACCTCAACAATGGGAACAGGAGTCTTATGCCTTACTTCCTCCTCTTCCTCTTGCGGTTAGACCATCGAGGCAACAACCTCTTGAGGTACGACAACCTCTTCCATCCATGAGGCAGCCACCTCAGCTCTCGCTGCAGCGACCTCAACTTTCCTCAAGGCGAGAGCCTCAACTCTTGAGGCTAGCACCTCAGGAACCTCAACTCGTGAGACAGGAACTGCGTTCTGCGCAGCCGCTACCTCAACTCTCGCAGCTCACACCTCAAGAACCTCAACTCGTGAGTCAGGAACCTGCTACTGCGCATCCACAACCCTTGCAGCAAGCGCAACTCTTGAGACAGGAAGCTCATGCTAGGAGTCAGCCACCTCAACCCATGCACCTACCTTCCTCTACTCTACTTGACCAGTCTTTGCAGCCTGAACCTCAGGTTTTAATTCAGCAACAGAGACTTGAGGATGAAACCGCAAGTGTTTATGCACCCGCTTGTCAAGATTCTGCTGTTCAGCATACCGCTGTTACTTTACCTCTCACTTCGCTACACTCTGGTGATGAGGTTTCTGAGGAGGAAGCTGCGCACCTAGATCCCTCTTCGGACGTGGAGGAACCCAAGTCTTCTCCTCTACCCATTGACTTTCGTAAGGTCCTGGCTCTTTTCAGAGAGGTATACCCGGACCATTTTGTTTCTGCTACCCCCCGCTCTCCTCCATCTGAGTTTTCGCTGGGCATGCAACCTGTTAAGTCGGCCTATACTAAGCTCGTCTTTGCTAGATCCTCTAAGAGAGCTTTAAGAATATTAGGGGATTGGTTGCAGTCCAAACAGCAACTAGGGAAGACTTCCTTTATGTTCCCACCTACTAAGCTGACTTCTAAGGCGGGCGTATGGTATGCCACAGGAGAGGAACCAGGCTTGGGAGTCCCTGCCTCTGCCCAGGCTGACTTCTCAAGTTTGGTCGACTCTCCTCGTAGATCAGCGATGAGGCGCTCTAAGGTCTGCTGGACCTTTTCCGACTTAGACCACTTCTTAAAGGGTGTATTTCGTGCCTTTGAGATTTTCAATTTTCTCGACTGGTGCCTGGGGGCCTTGAGCAAGAAGACCACCCCTGCGGACAAGGACTCAGCCATGCTTATAATGTCCTGCATGGATAAAGCAATTCGGGATGGGTCCGGCGAGCTTGCATCAATGTTTGTTTCAGGAGTACTTAAGAAAAGGGAGCAACTTTGCACTTTTCTTTCTACTAGCATCACACCTTGTCAAAGGTCTCAACTCCTTTTTGCTCCGCTTTCTAAGTTCTTGTTCCCCGAAGAGCTTATCAAGGATTTGTCTGCGGCCCTGATTCAGAAGGACACTCATGACCTTGTGGCCTCTTCAGCTCGTAAGGCTAAGGTTGCTCCCTCAGTTCCCAGAACTTACCGCACCCCAGTGGCCGATACTCCTGCTACAAGGTTTATTCCGCCCTTTCGTGGCAGAGCCCCCAGCCGAGGAAGCTCCCGTCCAGACTCTTCCAGGAGCAGGTCTAGGAAAGGTCCCAAGACTTCAAAAGGCAAACACTGACTCTCCTCCTCTCCAGACAGCAGTAGGAGCCAGACTCAAGACCTTCTGGCAAGCTTGGGAAAGAAGAGGTGCAGACGCCCAGTCTGTCAAGTGGCTAAGGGAGGGTTACAGGATACCATTCTGCCGCAAACCCCCTCTGACCACTTCTCCCATCAACCTCTCTCCCAACTACAAGGAAAAGGACAAGAGGCTAGCGTTACACCAGGAGGTGTCGCTCCTGTTACAGAAGAAGGCAGTGGTTATAGTCCGGGACCATCAATCCCCGGGCTTCTACAACCGTCTCTTTCTGGTGGCCAAGAAGACAGGAGGTTGGAGACCGGTGCTGGACGTCAGCGCGCTCAATGCTTATGTCACCAAGCAGACGTTCACTATGGAGACGACGAAGTCGGTCCTAGCAGCGGTCAGGCAGGAGGACTGGATGGTCTCGTTGGATCTGAAAGATGCTTACTTTCACGTTCCTATTCATCCAGACTCCCAACCTTTCCTGAGATTCGTTTTTGGAAAGGTTGTGTACCAATTCCAAGCCCTGTGTTTTGGCCTAAGCACAGCTCCTATGGTGTTTACGCATCTGATGAGGAATATTGCAAAATTCCTCCACTTATCGGACATCAGAGCCTCCCTTTATTTAGACGACTGGCTGTTAAGAGCCTCCACGAGTCGTCGCTGTCTGGAGAGTCTCAACTGGACTTTGGACTTGATCAAGGAACTGGGTCTATTAGTCAACTTAGAAAAGTCCCAGCTCATTCCCTCCCAATCCATAGTTTACCTGGGAATGGAGATTCGGAGTCAGGCTTTTCGGGCTTTTCCATCGGCCCCAAGGATAAGCCAAGCCCTAGAATGCATCCTGAGCATGCTGAAGAGGAACAGTTGCTCGGTGAGACAGTGGATGAGTCTAACAGGGACCCTGTCATCGTTAGCCCTGTTCGTCGAGTTAGGGAGACTCCACCTCCGCCCTCTCCAATTCCATCTAGCAGCTCATTGGGACAAGGATTTGATGCTCGAAGCAGTCTCTATTCCTGTCACCAAAGAGATGAAGACCACTCTCTTGTGGTGGAAGACCAACCTCCTTCTCAAAGAGGGCCTATCGTTAGCGATTCAGACCCCCAATCTTCATCTCTTCTCGGACGCATCAGACTCGGGCTGGGGCGCGACCTTGAACGGACAGGAATGCTCGGGAACATGGAACAAGGAACAGGAAACGCTCCACATCAACTGCAAGGAGCTGCTGGCAGTTCATATGGCCCTAATGAACTTCAAGTCCCTCCTGCTAGGCAAGGTGGTGGAGGTGAACTCCGACAACACCACAGCCTTGGCTTACATCTCCAAGCAGGGAGGGACCCATTCGAGGAAGCTGTACGAGATAGCAAGGGACCTCCTCATTTGGTCAAGAAGTCTAAACCTCACTCTAGTTACGAGGTTCATTCAGGGCAACATGAACGTCGCAGCAGATCGCCTAAGCAGAAAAGATCAAGTCATCCCCACGGAATGGACCCTTCACAAGAGCGTGTGCAACAGACTTTGGACCTTGTGGGGTCAGCCTACGATAGATCTGTTTGCCACCTCCATGACCAAGAGGCTTCCTTTGTACTGTTCCCCAGTTCCAGACCCAGCAGCAGTTCACGTGGATGCTTTTCTGCTGAATTGGTCCCATCTCGACCTTTACGCATTCCCACCGTTCAAGATCATCAACAGAGTCATTCAGAAGTTCGTCTCGCACGAAGGGACACGGCTGACGCTGGTTGCTCCCCTTTGGCCTGCAAGAGAATGGTTCACAGAGGTACTACAATGGCTGGTCGACGTTCCCAGGACTCTCCCTCTAAGAGTGGACCTTCTACGTCAACCTCACGTAGACAAGGTACACCCAAACCTCCACGCTCTTCGTCTGACTGCCTTCAGACTGTCGAAAGATTCGCTAGAGCTAGAGGCTTTTCGAAGGAGGCAGCCAGAGCGATTGCCAGAGCAAGGAGGGTATCCACTCGTAGAGTCTACCAATCCAAGTGGGAAGTCATCCGAAGCTAGTGCAGAGCCAATGCAGTTTCCTCTACCAATACCTCTGTAACCCAAGTAGCTGACTTCCTATTATATCTAAGGAATGAGAGATCCCTTTCGGCTCCTACGATTAAAGGGTACAGAAGTATGTTGGCTTCAGTTCTCCGCCACAGAGGTTTGGACCTTTCTTCCAACAAGGACCTTCAAGACATCCTTAAATCTTTCGAGACTTCTAAAGAACGTCGTTTATCCACTCCAGGCTGGAATCTAGACGTAGTCTTAAGGTTCCTTATGTCTCCTAGGTTCGAACCTCTCCAGTCAGCTTCCTTCAAAGACCTTACCCTCAAGACTCTTTTCCTCGTCTGCCTTGCAACAGCTAAAAGAGTTAGTGAGGTTCACGCCTTCAGCAAGAACATTGGGTTCACATCCGAATCTGCAACATGTTCTTTACAGCTCGGATTTTTAGCTAAGAATGAACTTCCTTCACGTCCTTGGCCTAGATCTTTTGAAATTCCTAGCCTTTCCAACATGGTGGGTAACGAGCTAGAAAGAGTTCTTTGCCCTGTCAGAGCTCTGAAATATTATCTTAATAGGTCAAAACCTATAATAGGACAGTCAGAAGCCTTATGGTGTGCAATCAAGAAACCTTCGATGCCTATGTCCAAAAACGCAGTTTCGTTTTATATAAGGCTTCTGATTAGAGAAGCCCATTCTCACATGAAGGATGAAGACCTTGCTTTGCTGAAGGTAAGGACCCACGAAGTGAGAGCCGTAGCCACTTCGATGGCCTTTAATCAGAACCGTTCTCTGCAGAGCATTATGGATGCAACTTATTGGAGGAGCAAGTCAGTGTTTGCATCATTTTATCTTAAAGATGTCCAGTCTCTTTACGAGAACTGCTACACCCTGGGACCATTTGTAGCAGCGAGTGCAGTAGTAGGTGAGGGCTCAGCCACTACATTCCCTTAATCCCATAACCTTTTTTAACCTTTCTCTTGAATGCTTTTATTGTTGTTTTTTGGGTTGTTACGGTAGGCTAAGAAGCCTTCCGCATCCTTTTTTGATTTGGCGGGTGGTCAATTCATTCTTGAGAAGCGCCTGGGTTAGAGGTTGTGTAGAGGTCCTTCAGTATGGGTTGCAGCCCTGTATACTTTAGCACCTTAGAGTTGTTCAGCCTCCTAAGAGGAACGCTGCGCTCAGTAAGGAAGACGAACTTATTAAAGGCAGAGTAATGGTTCAAGTCGACTTCCTTACCAGGTACTTATTATTTCATTGTTATTTTGAATAACTGATTATATGAAATACGGGATACTTAGCTATCTTATAGTCATGTACACTGGTTTTCACCCACCTCCCTGGGTGTGAATCAGCTACATGATTATCGGGTAATTTTCAATATTAAACTTACCCGATAATCATGTAGCTGTCAACTCCGTTGCCCGACAGAATTCTATGGAGGGATACGCCAGCTATCACAATACTAGAAGGGGGTGTACTTACCAGCGCCACCTGTGGCCAGGTACTCAAGTACTTCTTGTTGACACCTCCTCAATTATTCCTCTGTCGTGCTTCCGGCAAGACGTTCTGGGATACGCTTATGGTCTTCGAGTTTATTCACGGATATTTGGTGAAGTATTCTCTCAGATTAACGGCTGTCGCATTACTGGAATCCTTCTTATATTAGCTAGATAGCTTTTATATAGTTCTGATATAACGTTAACGATTTTTGCTTGTTTTTGGAACCCCCTTTGGCTAACTCTTTGGTTTACAAGATGTCTGACATTTCGCAAGCTCCCTCCCATAGACGATGTAGGTCTTGCAATAGACGTATTCCGAAGGCCTCGGTAGATCCTCACACCGCTTGTTCTGACTGTAGGGACAGGCCCTGTCAGTTAGAAAATCGATGTGAGGAATGCGCCGGACTTTCCGAATTGGAATTTGTCCGTCTTTTAAAATATTCAACTAAGTTAGAGAGAGGTAGAGTTAGGAGGAGTTCTTCTCACTCTTCTTTGTTTTCCTCACCTCATGATCCCCTACCTTTTCCTACCCCTGTAGTGGCTACCCCCGAACCTACTGTGTGCCCTCCGCCTGATATGTCAGTTGTTTTGCGTGCTATTCAGGCTTTAGGCGATAAAGTAGAGTCAGTGGTAAGTGACCATAAGTCTCTGATGGCTGAAGGTCAAGAGTGCAGTGGGTGGAGTTAGTGCCAGTGCTGTGACGAGTGCTAGTGTCGGTGCAGTGCCTAGTGCTAGTGTTAGTGCCAGTGTGGTGCGTGAGGATTTTTCTGTGCGAGCCTGTCGTCCTCCCAGTCCGGGACCTCTTGCAAGCTCCCATGCCCAGGGGAGAAGCAATGTCGAAGGGCATAAGGGTTCGGCAGGCCTTGTTAGGCGCACAGAACTATCCTCGGTGGTTGCGGGCGTGTCTTCCAAAGACCGTCACTCCCACCTGCAGACGATTGAGCCCGTCTTATTCTCGTCCGCCGATCAACTGTCGGGGAAGAAACGTTGGTCTCAGGTCTCGAGACCGCTTAAACGTAGAGTCCAGTCCGCGAGTGCTCAGCCAGGTTGCAGTCATTGGCTCAGCTCTGACTCGCCTCAGTCATCTGTCGACTGTACTCCGCCCAAGAGGAGTAAGGTTCTGCCACAACAGAGCTCGACTGTTAAGGCTTTACCTCAGTCTACTTTCGTTTCTGCCGATCCCAAGTGGACTCTGCTTCAGTCCATGCAAGCTCAGCTTTCGGACTTGATGCGTGAGTGTCGGGCTGAGAGTGTTGCACCTCCGCCTCCGCCTACACTCCCTCCGCCTGTTCTCGCTCCGCCTGTGCTCGCCCAGCCTGCGCTCGCTCCGCCTGGTCGCAGCGCTATCTGCCAGGCGTACGATGTTGAGCCACTTTCCGAGTTCGCTGTTCCCAGTGGTGTTCAACCTCAGCCTTCTTTAAGGCAACCTTTTCGTTGGGATCAGGAGGATTATTCCACTCATCCTCCGCCTCTCCCTGCTGCTCCACCAGTGGTGCAACTCTCGGTTGAGGTACAACAACCTCTCCCGTCTATGAGTCAGTCTGCTCAGCCATCGCTGCAGCGAGCTCAACCCTCCTCTAAGCAAGCTCCTCTACACCCTGGACTTGCGCCTCAGGAGCCTCAGCTTGCGAGAACTTTACCTTGTTCTGCGCAGCCTCAACCTCATCATGCTCCGCTTATATCACAGGAACAGGAACGGGCTGCTCCGCCTCCGTCCTCCGCTCAGCTAGCGCAACCTTTGGGTTCAACCTCTCTTGCTAGGAGTCAACCTCCTTCACCCATGCGCCTTCCTTCTGCTTCGTCTGTTGTTCAGCCTTTGCAGTCTGAGCCTCAGGTTTTCCCTCAACAGTTACTGGAAGAGGAAACCTCTGTTGTTGTTCCTACACGTTCTGACTCTGCGGTTCAGCATTCTTGTCCGATCTCTTCGCTACACTCTGGTGATGAGGTGTCGGATGATGAGGAGGCACACCTTGATCCCTCATCAGACGTGGACGAATCCAAGCTTTCTCCACAGTCTATTGATTTTCGTAAGGTCTTGGCTCTACTCAGGGAGATTTATCCAGACCACTTTGTCTCTGCTATTCCCCGCTCTCCGCCATCTGAGTTTTCGCTGGGCGTACAACAAGCTAAGTCCTCCTATACTAAGCTTGTCCTAGCTAGATCCTCTAAGAGGGCTTTAAGGATCTTAGGGGAGTGGCTACAGTCTAAACAACACCTTGGCAAGACTTCCTTCATGTTCCCTCCAACGAAGCTCGCTTCGAAAGCCAGCGTTTGGTATGCCACAGGGGAAGCACCAGGCTTGGGAGTACCTGCCTCTGCCCAGGCTGACTTCTCAAGTCTGGTGGACTCGCCTCGGAGAACTGCTATGAGACGCTCGAAGGTTTGTTGGACCTTCTCAGACCTGGATCACTTACTGAAAGGGATGTTCAGAGCATTTGAAATGTTCAACTTTCTCGACTGGTGCCTGGGGGCCCTCAGCAAGAAAACCTCTCCTGCGGACAAAGATTCTGCCATGCTATTAATGTCCTGTATGGATAAGGCCATCAGAGATGGATCGGGTGAGCTAGCGTCGTTGTTTGTATCAGGGGTGTTGAAGAAAAGAGAGCAACTGTGTACCTTCCTTTCCGCCAGCATTACACCTTGCCAACGGTCACAACTCCTTTTTGCTCCGCTCTCGAAGTTCCTCTTTCCCGAAGAGCTAGTTAAGGACTTGTCTGCTGCCCTGATACAAAAGGATACGCACGATCTTGTAGCCTCATCAGCTCGTAAGTCTAAGGTTGCCACCTCAGTCCCCAAGACTTATCGCTCCCCAGTTGCTGATACACCTGCTACTAGGTTCATACCGCCCTTTCGTGGTAGAGCCCCCAGCCGAGGAAGCTCCCGTCCAGACTCTCACAGGAGCAAGTCTAGGAAAGGATCCAGGACATCAAAAGGAAAAAACTGACTCTCCGTTTCTCCAGACAACAGTAGGAGCCAGACTCAAGATCTTCTGGCGAGCCTGGGAGAAGAGAGGTGCAGACGCACAGTCTGTCAGTTGGCTGAGGAACGGTTACAGGATTCCATTCTGCCTCAAACCACCTCTGACCACATCACCCATCAACCTCTCTCCCAACTACAAAGAAGAGGACAAGAGGCTAGCATTGCAACAGGAAGTGTCGCTACTGGTGCAGAAGAACGCAGTGGTTATAGTCCGGGACCATCAATCCCCGGGCTTCTACAACCGTCTCTTTCTTGTGGCCAAGAAGACAGGAGGTTGGAGACCGGTGCTGGACGTCAGCTCTCTCAACGAGTATGTCACCAAGCAGACGTTCACGATGGAGACGACCAAGTCGGTCTTAGCAGCGGTCAGACAGGAGGACTGGATGGTCTCGTTGGACTTGAAAGATGCATACTTTCACGTTCCCATTCATCCAGACTCCCAACCTTTCCTGAGATTCGTTTTCGGAAAGGTTGTCTATCAGTTCCAAGCCCTGTGCTTTGGCCTAAGCACAGCTCCTATGGTCTTTACTCATCTGATGAGGAATGTAGCAAAATTCCTACACTTGTCGAACATCAGAGCCTCCCTCTACCTAGACGACTGGCTGTTGAGAGCCTCCACGAGTCGTCGTTGTCTGGAGAACCTCAGTTGGACTTTAGACTTAATCAGAGACCTAGGTCTATTAGTCAATATAGAGAAATCTCAACTCATTCCCTCCCAATCCATTGTGTACCTGGGAATGGAGATTCGGAGTCAGGATTTTCGGGCTTTTCCATCGGCCCCCAGGATAAGCCAAGCCCTAGAGTGCATCATGAGCATGCTGAAGAGGAGCAATTGCTCAGTGAGACAGTGGATGAGTCTCACAGGGACCCTTTCATCACTGGCCCTGTTTGTCGAGCTAGGAAGACTCCACCTCCGCCCTCTTCAATTCCATCTTGCAGCTCATTGGGACAAGGGCTCGACGCTAGAAGCAGTCTCTATCCCTATCAACCAAGAGATGAAGACCACTCTCCTGTGGTGGAAGCACAACCTCCTTCTCAAGGAGGGTCTATCATTGGCCATTCAGACCCCCAATCTTCATCTCTTCTCAGATGCATCGGACTCGGGCTGGGGTGCAACCTTGGACGGACGGGAATGCTCGGGAGTGTGGAACGAGGAACAAGGATCTCTACACATCAACTGCAAGGAACTGCTAGCAGTTCATCTAGCCCTGTTGAACTTCAAGTCCCTCCTGCTAGGCAAAGTGGTGGAGGTGAACTCAGACAACACCACAGCCTTGGCTTACATCTCCAAGCAAGGAGGGACCCATTCGAGGAGCCTTTACGAGATCGCAAGGGACCTCCTCATTTGGTCAAGAGGTCTAAACCTCACTCTGGTCACGAGGTTCATCCAGGGCGATATGAATGTTTCAGCGGATCGCCTAAGCAGAAGGAATCAGGTCATTCCCACGGAATGGACCCTCCACAAGAGTGTGTGCAACAGACTTTGGACCTTGTGGGGCCAACCTACCATAGATCTGTTTGCCACCTCCATAACCAAGAGACTTCCGCTGTATTGTTCCCCTGTTCCAGACCCTGCAGCAGTTCATGTGGATGCCTTTCTATTGAACTGGTCCCATCTCGACCTGTACGCGTTCCCGCCGTTCAAGATAATAAACAAAGTTCTGCAGAAATTCGTCTCGCACGAAGGGACACGGCTGACGCTGGTTGCTCCCCTTTGGCCTGCAAGAGAATGGTTCACAGAGGTACGTCAATGGCTAGTCGACTTCCCCAGGACTCTACCTCTAAGAGTGGACCTTCTACGTCAACCTCACGTAGACAGGTTGCACCCAAACCTCCACGCTCTTCAGCTGACTGCCTTCAGACTGTCGAAAGATTCGCTAGAGCTAGAGGCTTTTCGAAGGAGGCAGCCAGTGCGATTGCCAGAGCTAGAAGAGTTTCCACTCGTAGAGTCTACCAGTCTAAGTGGGAGGTCTTCTGAAGCTGGTGTAGAGCCAATTCAATTTCCTCCACCAATACCTCTGTGATCCAAATAGCTGACTTCCTTCTTCATCTTAGGAATGAGAGATCCCTTTCAGCTCCTACGATTAAAGGATATAGGAGCATGTTGGCTTCAGTTCTCCGCCACAGAGGTTTGGACCTGTCTTCCAACAAGGACCTTCAAGACATTATCAAGTCTTTTGAGACGTCTAAAGAACGTCGTCTTTCCACTCCAGGCTGGAATCTAGACGTAGTCTTAAGGTTCCTTATGACATCTAGGTTCGAACCTCTCCAGTCAGCTTCCTTCAAGGACCTCACCCTCAAGACTCTTTTTCTCGTTTGTCTTGCAACAGCTAAGAGAGTCAGTGAGGTTCATGCCTTCAGCAAGAACATTGGTTTCACAACCGAATCTGCGACATGTTCTTTTCAGCTTGGATTCCTAGCAAAGAACGAGCTTCCTTCACGTCCTTGGCCTAGATCGTTCGAAATACCTAGCCTCTCCAACATGGTAGGTAACGAACTAGAGAGAGTTCTTTGCCCTGTCAGAGCTCTCAAATATTATCTTAAGAGGTCTAAACCTATTCGAGGACAGTCAGAAGCCTTATGGTGTGCCATCAAGAAACCCTCGAGACCCATGTCCAAGAATGGGCTTTCGTATTATATAAGGCTTCTGATCAGAGAAGCACATTCTCACTTAAAGGAGGAAGACCTTGCATTGCTGAAGGTAAGGACCCACGAAGTAAGAGCTGTAGCTACTTCGATGTCCTTTAATAAAAACCGTTCTCTGCAGAGCATAATGGATGCAACCTATTGGAGGAGCAAGTCAGTGTTTGCATCATTTTATCTGAAAGATGTCCAGTCTCTTTACGAGAACTGCTACACCCTGGGACCATTCGTAGCAGCGAGTGCAGTAGTAGGTGAGGGCTCAGCCACTACATTCCCTTAATCCCATACCTTTTTTAACCTTTCTCTTGAATACTTTTATTGTTGTTTTTATGGTTGTTACGGTAGGCTAAGAAGCCTTCCGCATCCTTGGATTTGGCGGGTGGTCTATTCATTCTTGAGAAGCGCCTAGGTTAAAGGTTTGGTAGAGGTCCTTTAGTAGGGGTTGCAAACCCTGTGTACTTTGGCACCTTTGGGTTGATTCAGCCTCCAAGAGGAACGCTGCGCTCAGTAAGGAAGACGAACTTAAATAAAGAGGCAGAGTAACGGTTCTATTCGACTTCCTTACCAGGTACTTATTATTTCATTGTTATTTGAGATAACTGTTATATGAAATATGGGATACTTAGCTATCCTTTAATCTTGTACACTGGTTTTCACCCACCTCCCTGGGTGTGAATCAGCTACATGATTATCGGGTAAGTTTAATATTGAAAAATGTTATTTTTATTAATAAAATAAATTTTTGAATATACTTACCCGATAATCATGATTTAATCGACCCTCCCTTCCTCCCCAGAGAGAACCAGTGGACCGAGGAATAATTGAGGAGGTGTCAACAAGAAGTACTTGAGTACCTGGCCACAGGTGGCGCTGGTAAGTACACCCCCTTCTAGTATTGTGATAGCTGGCGTATCCCTCCATAGAATTCTGTCGGGCAACGGAGTTGACAGCTACATGATTATCGGGTAAGTATATTCAAAAATTTATTTTATTAATAAAAATAACATGTTTAATATTGAAAAATGTTATTTTCATTAGTAAAATAAATTTTTGAATATACTTACCCGATAATCATGATTTAATTGACCCACCCTTCCTCCCCATAGAGAACCAGTGGACCGAGGAAAAATTGAGGTGGTGTCAACAAGAAGTACTGCAGTACCTGGCCACAGGTGGCGCTGGTGAGTACACCCCCTTCTAGTATAGTGATCGCTGGCGTATCCCTTCCGTAGAATTCTGTCGGGCAACGGAGTTGACAGCTACATGATTATCGGGTAAGTATATTCAAAAATTTATTTTACTAATGAAAATAACATTTTACAATATTTGTTGTTTCCACCAGTCATCATCATAAAAAAAACCAGTCATCTTAATAAAAGAAAAAAAGTTAGCGTAATCAAAACCGAGTAATAGTAATAAGAATATGTCAAAACACTGGAGCTTCCAGACGCAGAGAAAACGGAAATTTCTATCCCATTTTTATGGAGTCGTTCATAACGGTGTCCATTGTATTAAAAATATCTCCTTACTTAATCAAGCCAATGATTTATTGGTTTTTGCCTTGCCATATGCTCTCTTCACTTGCTGTTAAATATGATCTCATTGCTTCCATGTTCTGGCAAGCGGAACATGTTTCACGACATACATTAGTCCCTTGGGTCAGTGTTTTGGCGTTAACAATTATACAAAACTTGGAATTTGATTACCTCCGTTATTATTACCTAGCAATTCATGGTTATTGGTTTAAACAAATATACTAGCAATGATTTATTGAAATATGCTGATTAAGTCATTTTTGGAAAATTATGTTAATGCCAATTAAAACTGTAATATATTCTTGTATCCATAAGTGTTACACTTTAGAAAATTTATTCAGCTTTTTATTACAATTTTCAGTTTTTTCTGCTTATTTCTTTTTTAGTTATGCTACAAAATAATATAGGCAGGTTGACACGTGACGTTATTGCTCCCTGGCCAAAAATCATGAGCCTGACGAATTTTATCCCATCCAGGATCACCGGAGTGTTAATAGGAGTATGGTTCCAGCAAAGCTGGAAACACAACTGTTAGAATTTATAATGAGGTGTCAGAAGCTACTGGCAGACAGTTCCATCAGTTGCCAAGTTGTGGAGACACACTCATTGCAAAAAAAATTCCCTTTGTTCCGTAACTGAAATACAAACCACGCTATTTAAAGTGGGTAATTACTTTCGGCGTAGCTGAAAGGACGAGCCATTAGAATTTTAACGACGGTTTACTACCCCACCGCTAGTTAGCAGGGGGTAGGGAGGGTAGTTTGCTACCCTCCCCCCTCACACACCTGTGTGGTAAGTTCACTTTGCTATCGGCTCGGGTGCTAGACGGACGTATCCACTGTCACCCTCGCCTACACGACAGCCATTTAATCTATGCTTTTTGCTTTTTCTTTTCTAGAGGGTTGTGAAGTTGGCCTCTACAATGCGGAAGTGCCCTGGGTTACCTGAACACCCACAACTAGTGGAACCTTCATGTCGTCAATAGACACCGATCCGCACACCTTATGGACTTATTGTAGGGGTCAACGGTGTGATAGTGGTAGCGTATGAATTGAATGTAGGGAGTGGTCTACCTCCCAGTGGGAGAGGTTTTCCCCGGCTCCGGAAGAAGAAGTCCAAACGGGATATTTCTCCTTCAAAGATTTCTTTGAAGAAGGAAAATCCTAAGGGCTCCTCTTCCGTGGCCCATACCTCCTCCGAAGCTCCCACTCGGTCGGCTTCTCGCGAGAGGCCGTCGAGTGGTAGCGTAGGCCATACTGTTGTTGACCGATCTCGGGGTTTGGGAGAGGGAGTTGTCTTCCATAGCGAGGTAGCTCCTCCTCCTCCCCCGGGGGAGGATTTAATTATTTCTCCTTCTGTTAATGTAAATAATTATGATCTTTTGCAGCTTTGGGCTTCCTTGGGGCTTCAGGGCTCGCCCTCCAAGGAAGCCCTGTTTGACATGATCAGGTTGGGAGCAGTCAAACAGTCACTGGCGGTAGCAGAGGTTGACCCTCTGTCTATTGTCGAGGCTGTTGTGGCAGAGGCTTCCAATGAGAGTGTTCAAACCCCTGCTCCTGTTGTAGCTGAAGGCTTAGCTCCCCCCTCCGAACATCCTTCGAGGGAGGAACTAAGTCCAACGGTCTCTCTTGCGGGTGATTCTCCCCCCTGGGGAAGTTCACTGACGGAGACTCCTCTTCGGAGAACTGCCAATGGTTTGCCTGCTGCTCCCAGAGGACGTATAAGACTTAGGCTCCCCTTCCTCTTCGTCGCTGAGGTCTTCCTTCTCCTCACAAGGGTGTTAGGAGGCGCCTCTTCGGATCTTCATCCTCGCAGTCCCCCGCAGAGGAACCTCGTCCTTCAGTGACGCCCACGTGCCCTGACGCCTACGCGCCCACGAGCTCCTTCTCCTGCGTGCCATCGTTCATCCACGCGCCAACGCGCGCCCTCTCCCACTCGCCAACGCTCACCTGCGCACCCTCGCCTACGTGCCATCGCTCGCCTGAGGGAGCGATTGCCCGCCCCCGATCTAGGCAATAGCCTATCGCACGAACGCTAGTGCGATTTACAGCGCGTTCCTACACGAGATCCTGCAGTACAACCCGCAGTCAGGTCAGGTCATCCTCATCGCGTTCCCCCCCCCCCCCCCCCCCCCCCCGGTAAGCGCAGGACAGCTCGCTCAACGAAGGGAGGGAAATCTCCGGACAGGTCCAGGAACATTTCTTCCACATCTTCTTCCTTTCAGGCAGACCCTGTTGTAGTTTCCATTTCTAGGGATCTTATGATCCCCTTCCCTCCAGAGGGTGTCTGATAGCAGCGCAGCCCTGGTTTGGGCCCTTGATCAGTGCGGTTGCGCAGGCTTTCAAGCCCGCTTTCTCTGAACTAGGCCTCAAATCAGCGGCAATCTTGGCCCCCCTGAAGAGGAAGAGAGGAGTGGATGACGTGCTAACTTCTCCAAGGGCGAAACTGGCTCCTCGGAAGTTGTCGAGGAAGGCTCCCTCCCCTCCCCAGACTTTCTCTCCATCCCCTGTGGACAAGGATTTTCCGTCCTCGGGATTCACGTGAGCTGAAGCGTTCTCCCATCGCACCAATGGGAGAAACCCCACCTCGCGCTGAGAAGTCTCCTCGGGTGGAGGTGGAGAAGAGCCCCCACCATCTTTGTTGGAATCCTGCATCCCTCCCAGGAGGGAGTCGAAGGACTTTAAGACGATTCAGAAATCTTCTTCGAGGATCAGACCAGAGCCAGCTAAGCCCGCGGAGAACATCCACGAGTCCCCCCAAGAAGAGCTTTGGGGACTGGAGACCTTGCTGCTAGTCCATCAGGAGGAGAGCTGCAAGAGTCGGAGCATGCCTTCTGGCAAGTTTTGACTCTGATGAGGAACCTTAACGGATTCTCGGATCCAGAGATTCCTCCTCGAGCGGGCAAGGACACGGTTCTGGACCGAGTCTTTGGTACCCAGAAGCCCCCTAAAGCCAGTGCGGCTTTGCCTTGGTCCCAGGGGGTCAAGAGTGCCAGAGATAAGGTCGAGAGCCAGCTCTCCGAGCTTGCCTCCTCCAGCCGTTCCAGTGCTGGAAACAAACTCCTCCCACCTCCTCGTGTCCACCAGAGGAGGTACTTTGAGATCATGGAGGAGTCCTGTTTAGCTCTTCCCCTCCACCACTCGGTGGAAGAGATCTCCAGGGGAGTCCCTCTCGAGAGGCTCTCCAACCGGCCAGTGTCGTTCTCGGCCTCGGAGATCCTCTGCCAGGAGAAGGTAGCGAAGTGTGCCATGCAGGCAACTTCGTGGCTGGATATCTGGCTAGAGTCTCTTGGCATCCTGATACGATCCGAAGACTTGTCTAAGGAGAGTACCAGGAAGGCCTTGGAGACCTTCCTTCTTTCAGGCACTCGTACCATTGAGTTTCTGGCCCACCAAGTCTCGAACTTGTGGGCTAATACTATCCTGAAACGCCGAGATATGGTGTCTGAAAAATTTAACTCGAAGGTCCCCAACACCGAGGTCAGTAAGCTCAGACATCTCTCCCTTTTGGGGAGTAGTCTGTTTGAGCCAAAAGATGTAGAGCAAGCGGCTGAGAGGTGGAGGAAGTCCAACCAGGACTCCCTTCTCAAGAGGGCTTTAACATCAAAGCCCTATAAGCCTCCAGCACCTCAACAACCTCGCCCTGCAAAGCCGGCAGTAGCAGCAAAGGCAACGGTGTCTAAACAGCCCTTTCCCGTCAAAGACAGGAAAGGCAAGAAGTCCTCCAGGGGAGGCAAAAATCCTAGGGGGAGTGGCCGAGGCTGCAAACGCTAGGATTGGCAATCCCCCTGCACGTCCACCAGTGGGGGTATCCCTTCAAAGTTGCGCGGACAGGTGGCAGCAACTCGGGGCCGATTCTTGGACGGTCTCCGTGATCAGCCAAGGATATCGCGTCCCGTTCATAACATCTCTACCTCCCCTGACAGCGAATCCAGTGTCGTTGAGCTCTCTTGTCATGGGATCGGCAAGAGGGCAAACCTTTTGGGCAGAAGTCGAGACCATGTTGAAGAAGGGCGCTCTCCAAGAGGTCGTCGACGGGTCCCCAGGCTTCTACAGTCGACTCTTTCTTGTAAAGAAGGCGTCTGGAGGCTGGAGACCAGTCATCGACCTCTCAGCTCTGAACATGTTTGTCAAGCAGACCCCGTTCAGCATGGAGACGTCAGACTCGCAATGAGACCGCGAGACTTCATGTGCACACTGGATCTGAAGGACGCGTACTTCCAGATCCCAATCCATCCATCTTCAAGGAAGTACTTAAGATTCAGCCTAGACAGCAAGATCTACCAGTTCAAGGTTCTGTGTTTCAGTCTCTCCACAGCACCTCAGGTGTTCACCAGAGTGTTCACCCTGATATCTTCGTGGGTACACAGGATCGGCATCCGTCTCCTCCGTTATCTGGACGACTGGCTGATCCTAGCAGACTCGGAGTCAACCCTTCTTCGACACCGAGACAAACTTCTGGGGATTTTGCCAAGATCTAGGGATCATGGTAAATCTCGAGAAGTCTTCTCTGCTTCATACCCAAAGACTGGTATATCTAGGCATGATATTGGACACCAATCTCCACAAAGCCTTCCCATCAGTCGACAGGATAGCAAGGCTGAGGAAGGTCACAAGTCCTTACCTCAGATGAGACGTACTCCTAGCCCAGTCGTGGTTACGTCTCCTCGGCCATCTCTCATCCTTGGTCCGTCTAGTTCCCAACGGTCGTGTCAGAATGAGATCTCTGCAATGGCGACTCAAGTCCCGGTGGAGTCAAGGACACGATTCCCCGGACGTCTTGATCCCTATGGGTCTCGCGGAACGGACGGACCTTCAGTGGTGGGTGGCAGACGAGAACCTACGAAAGGGAGTGGATCTTCTCGGCCTCCCCCCGGATTTGATGCTGTTTTTGGATGCCTCAAAGAAAGGGTGGGGGGCCCACGTTCTGAACCACAGGACCTCAGGCCTGTGGTCAGAATCAGAAAAGTGCCTCCATATAAATCTGCTAGAAATGAAGGCTGTTTTTCTGGCCCTTCAACAGTTCCAACAGCATCTGGCGGGTCACTCTGTGGTGGTGATGAGCGACAACACCACAGTAGTGGCTTACATCAACAAGCAGGGAGGTACCTTTTCAGAACAACTATCCCATCTTGCAGTAGAGATACTGAGATGGACCGAAGTCCACTCGATTCCACCATCGTCTCGCTTCATTCCGGGCAAAAGGAATGTGCTCGCCGACAGTCTGAGCAGAGCATCCCAGATAGTGGGTACCGAGTGGTCTTTGGTTCGTCAAGTAGCCAACAAAGTCCTGACTTTGTGGGGTTCCCCAACTGTGGATCTGTTCGCCACAGCGTTGAACTTCAAACTGCCGCTGTACTGCTCTCCAGTCCCGGATCCCAAGGCTCTCTGGCAAGATGCTTTCCAACAACGGTGGGACAACATCGACGTATACGCCTTTCCCCTGTTCTGTCTGATGAGGAGGGTACTCAACAAGACCAGACTATCGATCAACTTCTCGATGACTCTCATAGCTCCGCTGTGACATCACGCGGAATGGTTCCCGGACCTTCTGCAACTCCTTACAGAGCTTCCGAGAGAACTCCCTACGCGACATGAGCTACTCAAACAACCACACAACAACATCTTTCACAAAGCCGTAGCTTTGCTTCGGCTTCATGCCTGGAGACTATTCAGCATCTCCTCGCAGAGAGAGGATTTTTGCAACAAGTTGCGGAAAGGATGTCTGGACACCTGCGAAAGTCATCCGGCGGGGTCTACCAGGCAAAGTGGAGAGTTTTCTGTGGTTGGTGTCGTGGAAGGGGTATCTCTCCACTCGATGCCACTATTCCAGCAATAGCGGAGTTCTTCGTGTACTTGCGAGAAGAAATGCGCCTTTCAGTCTCGGAAGTGAAAGGCTATCGCTCAGCCTTAAGTCTAGCCTTCAGGCTCAAAGGAGTAGACATTTCTTCTTCGTTGGAACTTTCCCTACTCATACTGTACGTAGTTATGAACTTACCTGCCCTTAGTCGGAAGTTAGACCTCCTCCATGGAACGTGGTTCGAGTTCTCAGGTCTCTTAAGAGACCTCCCTACGAACCATTATGCCAGGCTTCAGATCGCCACCCGACTTGCAAGACGGTGTTCCTATTAGCTTTGGTGTCAGCCAAGCGAGTAAGTGAACTTCATGGTCTCTCGTATGACATAGCCCATTCAAGGGGATGGGGGGAGGTAACGTTCAACTTCGTCCCTGAGTTTATTGCTAAGACTCAGAATCCGGGAGTGCCGGACCCTCGGTTCGACTCCTTCCGGATTTCGAGTCTTCGTTCCGTAACAGATGACCCAGACCATCTCCTACTGTGCCCAGTAAGGAGTCTGAGGCTATATCTGAAAAGAACAGCTGCAGTTCGTCCCCAAGTGCAGGCATTGTTTGTTAGCACTGGGAGATCGAAGAGGAGGGTTACCAAGAACACCATCTCAGCATGGATTCGAAAGGCAATCCATCGGTCCCTGAATCCTGACCTTCCTCCATCACATCGCCCTAGAGCTCATGATGTCAGGGGAGTAGCTACGTCCCTGGCCTTCAAGAAGAGCTTCTCAGTGACGCAGGTTCTACAAGTAAGGGTATGGAAGCGTCAAACGACCTTCACAGCCCACTACCAGCAAGATGTAACCCACAGGAGGCTCGATACGTTCTCTATCGGCCCTGTGGTGGCTGCATAACAGCTGGTTTAAATCTCAGGCTTCTTAATGGACGAATAGCAGAGGGTTGATGGCATTGTTACCCGGTTTGAGTCTGCATGAAAGAAAAGGTATGTCTGGCCCTTATTCTTTTCTTCATCCTCCCCTCTCTTGGGGAAAGCAGCATACTGGGTTCTCTGCACAGCTGACCTCAAACCACTGCAGGTAAACCATGTTCCCTTGTGTTCCTAGTATTAAGTTTATACTGTCGCGTCCCCATACCCTGACGAGGTGGTATTGGGAGAGTCCTAGCCTAAAGTTTCTATTTAAAGAACTTCAGGTCAACTTCCTAGGATGAGTCACACATATTCCTTCACACACAGCTTATGTAGGCCGCAGCCCTTGCATAGCAAGGTTCGAGCGAGGTGCAGGGATTCTTTATTGTTGAGTGCTGACACACTCAGATAATGAGTCCCCGGGCAAAGCCAAAAGCCAGTATGGCTGGTACTTATTCCACCCTTCCTAAGGGTTGAGTCACCCACTTTAAATAGCGGGGTTTGTATTTCAGTTACGGAACAAATGACAAATTCGGAGATAACTTGTATTTTTCCTAACTATACAAACCTTAGCTATTTAATCAAACCTTCCCGCTAGCCTTGTCCCCCGTGAAGTCCTACCTCTAAGCAAAGTGAACTTACCATACAGGTGTGTGAGGGGGGAGGGTAGCAAACTACATTCCCTAACCCCCGCTAACTAGCGGTGGGGTAGTAAACCCTCGTTAAAATTCTAATGGCTCGTCCTTTCAGCTACGCCGAAAGTAATTACCCACTTTAAATAGCTAAGGTTTGTATAGTTAGGAAAAATACAAATTATCTCCGAATTTGTCATGTTTTTTCTTTTTCTTTTCAGTTTACGCATCCCAGAGGCCAAGAGGAGAGAGCATCTTCAGAGCTCCCCCCCCTTGGGGGTTCTGCCTCACCAGTTAGGATTCATAGGCCCTCCTCCATTGAAGAGCATTTTTCAAAATTGTCTTGTCACTGGTCACAAGAAAGATCTAATCTTTATGAGAGACCTCGTGCTCATACTCATGCGGGCGCGCCCTCGCCTTTGACCATGAATTTAATTAATCTTGACTTGTCTTCGACATGGACGCTCTTTTCTATTATCAGCCATTCTCCAGAGCCTGGCCATTCACGTATGTGCACACGCTCCCCTACTTGGGCACTGTCACGCACTCTACTGCTAGTGCTGTCACATGTTCAATTGGTGCTCATGTTGCAAGGTGCTCCACTTGCCTATTGGCTTGTACCATCAAGGTGCTTTTGCACCTTCATCAGATCTTGAAAGTTTAACTTCATGCACTCTTCCAACTGTGGAATCTCAATCATGTTGGTAAACACACAAGGTCTCGCCTGCTCATGATCCTGCACTCACCTGTTTGCACTCACACGTACTCCCGTGCTAGTGCTCACACATACTCCCCTGTTAATGGTCACGTGTACTCCCCTTTTAGTGCACACACGTATTCCCCTATTATCACAGTTTGTGTTTGCATGCAATCATCTATTTGCGCACATTCTTATACATATGAGTACTTGGATTTTGAACAAGCTTTGACTTAGGAGCGAGCTTTTGTGTTTTGTCACTTTGTGAATAGTAATTATCCAGCATCTCCAACGAATGAGAGATTTTTTGCTAGGAGTGCAAAAGACATAACAGGATATCTAAGCAACTCCTTGGCAGCAGTCTATCAGACTAAGTGGGATATCTTCTTCAGTTGATGCCATAGCAGGGGTACTTCCATTAGAGCCTCTTAACAAAGAGTAGCAGACTTTCTTGTTTACCTTCATAGAGAGAAATGTCTTTCAGTCTCATAAGTGAAAGGGTATCACTCAGCCTTGAGCCATGTTTTTAGGCTGAAGAGCCTGGACCTTCTGCTTAAGAGCTCTCGATGCTAATAAGGAGTTGTTCCAGCACAAATGCAAACCCTCATCCTTCACATAGGATAGAATAACAGTAAAAATGGAGAATGAGGACTTAAAATCTTTATAACAAGGTGTAAACAAGTGGCCTGTAGTTACTAGCTCGGGCTTGCTCACTGAGCACTCATTTTGATAGCAGCCTTCCGTGAGAATAGACGTTCTTCCACTAGCTAGAGCGTTGGCAAACCTAGTTTTTTCTTTTTCTCTTTTCAGCATGTTAGTGAGTGTTTGCTGAGTAGATGCACCAGAGGAAGTACTATTACATTACCTAGGAGGCTTCTCCCTTTCCATTACCTCTCGAGCCCGCAGTTAATCCCTTACTCCAGGTGTCTCAACAGATCGTCCACAGATATAGCAGGTCTCCTTTAAGAATGTTGTCTTGACAGGGGCCCTTTCTCATACAAGACTTGCTACAAGAGCACCTGCAGCAATGCCTGTTGGGATGCCTGACGTCCTTGAAACGTTTATTCCCCAACGGTTGTCTGCGCATTTGTCATTACAGGGGCACTTCAAGACCCTAAGATCTCAGCAGGAATCCTCTGAAAGCACACATTTCAGTAGAGCAAAGGAAAGACTTAAGGTGGTGGATGCAAGACTCCAACCTTCTCAAAAGGGTGAGGGTTCACCTGTAACAGCTCATGGCCTCTGGGCTATGGTCCGACTCCGATCAGCATTGCCGCATAAACCTCCTAGAGTTTGAGGCAACCTTTCTGGACCTTCAACATTTCCAACTTCAAAATTTCAGGTCACTCAGTAATGTTGATGAGCGACAACACGACAGTAGTAGCATACAGGTACTTAAAAATAAATAAGGAGGTACTTTTTTATGGCAGCTCTTGCCATCTAGCTATCGAGATTCTGCCATGAACAGAAGACAGAGATATTCCTTTCAACCCTGTTCATTCCAGGCAGGAAGAACATTTTGAAAGGTAATCTGATCAGGAGGGCTTGGATAGTTGGTTTTGAGTTGTCTTTTATCCTTGTATAGTAACCAAGGTCCTGACTTTGTTGGGTTCCCTGCTATTAGACCTGTTTGCGATGTCTCGCAATCAGAAACTACCTATGTACTGCTCTCCAGTACTGGATCGACAGGTAATATTCTAGCATTCCTGGGTAAACCTAGATGTCTAAGCATTCTCCCCATTCTGCCTAATCGTGAAGCTCCTCAACGAAGTGAGATCGTTTTCCAGTATATCAATCATGCTAATAGCTCCCCTAAAGCAGTATTCAGAGTGGTACCTGGACTTTTTACTGCTGCTGGCTGAGGTTCCAGAGGAGCTACCCCTCTTGCACGACCTACGTCAACCACGTGCAAAGATCTATCACTGAACAGGCACAGACCTATGACTTCACGCCTTGAGGTTATCCAGCATTTCACTCACAGAGGGTTTTAGCTACCAGAGGCGAAATAGTTCTCTGGATGCGTCAGAAGGTCCTCTATCACAGTCTATCAGGTTAAGTTGGGGATCTTTTGTGGTTGGTGTCATAGAAGAGATCTCTCTTCGCTCGGCGCCACTTTTGTATATCCCTGATTGTCAAGTTTTATTGTATCTTCAAAAGGAAAAACTGCTCAGTTTCAGTGGTGCAAAAGCTATTGCTGAGCCTTAAGCCAGATCTTCGGACTGAAAGGAGTAGACGTTTTCTGCGACAGAGTTATCTATGCTCATATGGAGCTTTGAGTTATCTTACTCACAATTAGAAGTTAATGACTTGTGTTCTCCAAAGGGACTTCCTCATGAACAATTAGTCAAGCATTAAACTGTGTCTTGACTCTAAATGGACTCTTAAACTGGTCTTTTTCCTCGCTTTCGCCTCTGCAAAGAGAGTTGGCGAATTGCATGTTCTCTCGTATACCATCACACATTCGGGGGATGTAGCTGACTTTAGGTTTGGGCCCTTCCAGATTGCGAGTCTTCGGAAGGTAGCTTATGATATTGATTAGCTGTTTCTATGTTCTGTGTGAGTGCTAAGGCACTATCTTAAGGATGCCAGAGGATCTCGCCCACACAACAAACATCTGCTTGTCAGCATTGGCAGGGTCAAAAAGAGGATAACCAAGAACACAGTTTCCTCCTGGGTTAGGCAGGTTATTGACAGTGCCCTCAATCCATCCTCTAATCACCAAGTAAGATGAGACAAAGCTCATGCCATTAGGGGCATTAGCACATCCCTGGCAGGCATGTGGATGCGTTAAACGCCCTTCACCGCCTACTACCTACAAGACGTGACACATGGTCCCTAGATATGTGTTTTAGCTGCTTTGGCTACCTTACAGGAATATTAGTAGTCAGTTGAGGGCAGAGGTTTTGGTGTTAGCCAGGGATAAATGTAAAGGAATGACTGGCTCTTCTTTTCTTCATCTTCCCATGTTTTGGTTTACAGCATCCAAGACCCTGCTAGCTGACTCCCATCGACTGCAGATAAGCCCCGTTTTACGAGTTGACTACATGATTATAAATTCCGTTGTATCCCCCAATCTCTTGGCAAGGGGAAGTTGGGTTGCTTAGGTCTCAGTATGTATAATCACAAGCCTATTATTTATGCATAGCCTAGATGAAGTGGGAGTGGTTCCTCACTCACTGACATTATTGCATGGGCCTTTGACCTCCTGGTATTGTTAAACCAACAGGGTCACAAGGTGTCTGGATGCCCATTCCAAGTTTCATTAAACTCGGATGTGGCAATCCCAATGCAAAAGTTTTCAGCCGGTTGAATGGACTTCCACTCGCCTATAGGTGAGCCTCCTATGTAAAAAAAAAAAAAATAAACAAAGGATTGGAAGTAACTTGTATTTTTCCTAACTATGCAAACGTGAAGTTCTTTACGCATACTTGTCCCTCCATCACCTTCCCCACAGCAACTCCTGCATGCAGTAAAAAATGGTTTCAGTAGTGAGTGTGTGGATGGGCCAGGCTTCTCCTCTGCTACCCTGGTAACTACTGGGAGTGTTGTTGACACCTCGTCAACAATTTTTATGGCCGTATATGCCAGCTTTCACTGAATCTTCTTCTATGTAAAGGACTTCAGGTTTGTATAGCTATGGAAAATGCAAATTCCTTGCAAATTTGTCATTTTTAAAAGACACTGGTTTATATAGTTAGAGTAAATATATATTACTGTACATTTGAGATTTGTTATATTGAACTAGATTCTTTTTGAGGTACAGTGTTTTATATACTTTCATTATTTTACCACTTTGTGTACAGTACAGTAAGAGCCTGTGTTACTAAGTCCAAATATATTTGTAATTCAGTTTTGGTGGCTGAATCCACTGTCATTGATGTATATGTCTTGTTGCTTCTTTCAGGAATTCCAACTACATATCTTGAGCTTGATATCATGGAAACTAAGGTCCGAGAAGACTCCACTTATAAGTATAAATCCAGGAAGGATTTAAGTGACAGTGATGATGATAGTAAGTAATAATGTTTATGTAACATTACTGTACTTTGTTCCTACAAAAATATAAACTCCCATCCTTTAATAGCTGTATGACTTCAGCAAAGCTGGAACGGCTGTTTAAACTGTAGTTGTAACCACCTGTCTATCAATTAGACTCGGATTTGGAAATTCAATTGTTCCAACACCAAATACAAACTCTTTCTCTATTTATAGAGATGATACTTTGACGAAATTGGAAGACTAGCCATAAAACTTTTCGTGAGGTGTAACTACCTTACCACTATTAAGCGCGGGGTAGGAGTGGTAGCCGGCTCCCCTGCTCACACAGACACCCCTGTGTTGTCACATTACTTTTTACTTTTGGCTCGGTGAGAGTAAATGTTTGTCTTTCTCCACTCACCTTTTTTTTTTTTACTGCCCTTAGACTTTTCTATGTTTTAGTTATTTACTTGGTTTATATATATTTAAACATTTGTGTAATGATTATATATATATATATACACAGTAGGGTCCCGAATTATGCGAGAATTTGGTCGATCAATGACTTCGTATACATGGAAAATCTCATATTTCGAAACGCACAACTAACAGAAATAATTCCATTTGGGCCATAGCAACCAGCAACTTGCCTAGTCAAACGTGTTTACTACCCATTTCCAATACTTTCTATGTACTATACCGTATTTTTTTTTATCAAATTGTTCTTGTAAATAAATCAAACATTTAATATACTTTAAAGTTCTAATAACTTGAAAAAGGTTGAAATTACAACCAGGATGGGTGTAAACACCGTATATTTCCCGTTATAACACGACCCAAAATACAGACAAATTTTAATGTTTGTCATATCTATTGTATAAGACAATTGTTGAATAGTAAAACCATCACTCTATGGACTAGCTTTTGTTGTATCATTGAAAATCCAGAATTATCAAAATAAAGGCGATTTTATATCATTCGTTTCCTAAACACGCTAAAAAGAACAATAGAAAACGAAAACCAATGTTTTGTTTACGTTAATCTCTAATCATAACAAAGAAACAGACGCATTTACACATCTGTGTATAGGTTAGTTTTTGCATCGACAGCAATCTTACCAAGTATTGAATATATGTTGATTTTGTTATTACCAATGTTCTACTTAATTTTTCTTAGAACTTCCAATAAATGAAATGAATGCCATTTATATAATGTTTTCTTTATGACGCCGCCTGAAACGGAAACCCTCCATTTGTTTACTGTACGCTCCATCTTCGATCATAATAAACAAACGAAGGCATTAAACACGCATGATCAAAGTGATAAATAATGATATTAAAAGCTTTTAGTAAATATGTTATTACAAATATTATTTGCTGTACCTATATAAATTCCTACATACATAGCAAAGGAGGATTATTTATTTATTTATTTTTTTATTTTTTTTTTTTTTTTGCGTTTAATCAACAATAACATACTGCCGCTAATGACAGAATGATAAGTTACGATAATTCTAAACTGTTACTAAAGATGATTGTCCATTTCATATCCAAAATACTTTTCCTAACTTCAGTTATAAGTCAACTTGTACCCACTTCAATTATGAAACCATCTAAAAAAAAGTAAGAAAGGAAGCAAGTACTAGGCCGATTTTTAAAGTTATCGAACAATTAAGTTACCGCTATAACGTTCGATATGACAGAGGTGGTGCAAGATTGGAGAAAGTAAGGAAAATTGAATCATGATTGATTTTCAATATAACTGAAACTTTGTGAAGCAACAAAGATTTCATTTGTTAGTGAAATAGAGAAAGGTAAGAAATGAGAGGTAGTGAAAAGTAGCCGAGAGAGAGAGAGTTTTAAATGTACTAAACAAAAAAATAGGATAGGTTATAACACATTGGTGCTTATGCAATATCAACTGTATAGATGGTTTGAATAAGTTAAGAAATGGTATCAACAATACTTTGTTACTGTATTCGTACACGCATATTCTTGAGAGTGGCAGCTAGAAATCAGCTGATCTGATCACAGCCAAAAGTAAAACAAAAAGAAGTCAACAATATTCGATTTTTAAAACACACCCGAAATTAAAAAACAAAAGTACACGTTTTCTTAATGTGCAATAAACTATTTAAAGAGTAGCAATTTTCTAGAATAATATGATGTTTCCTAAAAAATAGTGGTTTGCTGATGAAATCGGATGCCGTACTTTAACCCTGGATAGGTACGGTGGGTCGTTTGCGACCCCGAGCGTCAAAAAAAAACAGGTTTTTCTCACGTGACTCAGCCCCGTGACTGAATTTGTGGGTGATCAACCTGCAGGAGGTGTCTCCCCTACACGCTCTAGTAGTGTCCAGATGTGCATTGCTGTAGCTGTACTCCTTCCCCGATTTCTGAGACGAGTCGGGGTCGTTCGCGACCGAGTTTACCCTTCTTAGGTAGTTTGCATAATTATCAAAGTTATTACGTATTATGAAATTGTCGTAGAATGGTGCAACTTGTATAGGTTATCAGTTGTGGAAAGTCTTGGTGGATTGTTTGGCTACCATGTGCATGATTTTTTTTTTTTTAGTTAAAATGTCGTTCATCACCACGAGGACCATTTTACCGCGATTGCCCCTTTTTCATTTTTTTTCATTTTTTTGCCAAGTCATTTTTCCGTAAGATATTGCGAAATAGTGTCGTAAAACTTTTGCTTGTTTAGTGTTGGAAAGTGTGTCTAGATGATCTGGCTACCCATGCATGACTTTGTTTTTGTCAGATACGACGTAGTTATTGGTATATTGGGTATTTAACTGCGGTTACCAATTTCTGTTTTTTTTCAATATTTGTAAAAATTACTACATAGTAAGGAATTGCCGTATATTATTCATTTTTTTTTCATGTTTATGTGTTAGAAAGTGTGCCTTTATGGTTGGGCTAACACGTGCATGTCTTTTTTTTTATCTGAGATGCCGTATATTAGAATGTCGGGCATTTTACCGCGAGTACCCCTTTTTCAATTTTTTTCGTTTTTTTGCCAAGTCATTTTTCCGTAAGATATTGCGAAATAGTGTCGTAAAACTTTTGCTTTTTTAGTGTTGGAAAGTGTGTTTAGATGATCTGGCTACCCATGCGTGATTTTGTTTTTGTCAGATACGACGTAGTTATTGGTATATTGGGTATTTAACTGCGGTTGCCAATTTCTGTTTTTTTTCAATATTTGTAAAAATTTACTACGTAGTAAGGAATTGCCGTATATTATTGATTTTTTTTTCATGTTTATGTGTTAGAAAGTGTGCCTTGATGGTTGGGCTAACACGTGCATGTCTTTTTTTTTATCTGAGATGCCGTATATTAGAATGTTGGGCATTTTTCCGCGAGTGCCCCTTTTTATTTGTTTTGCATTTTTTTGCTTAGTCATGTTACCGTAAGGAATTGGCAAGTAGTGTCGCAAAACTTATATTTTTATAGTGTTGGAAAGTGTTTCTAGATGATCTGGCTACCCATGCCTATCTTTTTTTTAGCCAGATATGGCGTATATATAGGTATGTGTTCGATTTTCCGGTGATTGCCATTTTTTCGTTTTTTCCCAATTCTTTCAAAATTACTACGTACTAAGGAACTATCACAGAGTAATGATTCCTCTAGATGTTTATTTGTCGGAAAATTTTGTTTACTTTTTTTTTTGATTGAATATCATCAAATTTTTTTAGCTAAAATATTATATTGTTTTACATTTTTTTTTCCATTTTATTTCCCTTCAAAAAATTTTTTTTGGGTCAGAATTTTAATTTTATAGTCGTAAAATAATCGACAATTATCCAGCAACCCACATACAATTTTTATGCATATCCAATAATAATTAGATTAGTAAATAACACCTTGAAATTGACATACCCTTCCTACATTTCAAGTGGCAGATTAGGGAGTCTGAGTCAGTGTGGTTGGCGGCCATTTTGTGGACATATCCGAAGCGTAAGCTGCCCTATCTATATATATTCTTGTTCCCTATAGAATTTGTGATATTTTGGTATATTTTTACCTGCTTAAATATCATATTATATATTAAATATATGTATTTTTTTACGAAATTTCTAAGTACTCAAAAAATTACCTTTAGATATGGCCCCTGATATAAATGTAATTTACAAAATAATGAAGATTTTTTTACATATTTCTATTTTAGGATAACATATGTTTATTCCCTAAAAAAATTAGCCACTTCCTATTTCATTTGGGTACCCAAAAAAATTCATGAAATTTGGACAAATTTTTTTGGCCAAAAAAAGTTACCCTTTTTTTTCTCATTTCAGATCTTCACCTCCATGGGTCTGACTTCATCCAAAATACATCAAGATATGTCCTAAACATTCAAAAATCAATTCCTAAAAGGATTTGTGTATATATGTATAAACTTTTTTTTTATGAATTTTTATGTCAGGTCTTTTTTTTTCTACTTAATTTTTTAAAATATTTATAATAAATAGTTTTTCTGCAGATGAGTAGTATTTATCTTTACAGTTGTTTTAAGCATTCATTGAAGTTTTTTTTTAGCAAAAGAAAAAAGGAGGTTACTGCAAAAACTGATTTTTCAAGAATTTTTTTTGGCGTCGGGGTCGTTCGCGTCCGAGTATACCCTTAAAGGGGTGTCCGAGGAGCGTACCTATCCAGGGTTAAGCTACGATTGAAATGGATGTGTACACAGTATAATTTTTTCATTTCGTATTTTATTGACACTTTAAGAAAGCTGATTTTGGTTTCTTAACCTCTTCCGCATAACCTGGCACTGGAGCGTCAATATGAACATTCTGATTTTTTTCCGTCACGCGTAAACGCACCAGAAATCAGCCAATTATCAAATATAACTATTTATCTACTAGTATAGGTGTGTGTGTGCGCGCATGCGTGTGTCCGTCCGTATGCATGTATATATGTAGAAGTGCACATACATGTGCATGTATATATATGCATATATATGTTTGGTATGTAAATGTATGTGTAAATAAACTATATATATATATATATATATATATATATATATATTATATATATATATATATATATATATATATATATATATATATACAGTGTATATATGTACGTATATATATATATATATATATATATATATATATATATATATATATATATATATATGTGTGTATATATGTATATTTGTATATGCGTATGCATTTTCTGAGCGAAAAAGTTGATAACCCGAAGTATTTTCAAAGTGACCACAGAGGTATACTTTTACACTCGTTTTTGTTGACGGAGTATCGCCCAGATCCCTAATCCCTAAAAAAAAAGATATATGTACGTATTCATGTACAGTAGGGTCCCGAATTAACCGTGTTCGAATTACACGATTCCCCTTTTCCACGATCGCTATTTTTCAAAAATAAATTTTCTGTATCCACGAGGCTGTTCAAAGTTCGCGAGTCAAGCACTACAAAATGTATCAAATCTATAGTCTTTTTAAGTATATTGGTAGCCCTAAATACGGTGATTTATAATAAATGTTACAAAACAATATTAACATTACATTTCATTAACATAATTTCATAATGAATAGCCTATTTAAGGATAAAATTCCACATCAACAATGAAATCAACTGTTAACTGTGCGAGTCCAGCTGACAAAATGTAAACAGAAATGTGGTTACATTCTCGGCAATCTTTATCTTTCTCCAACCTTACGATAATTGTAATGGTAGTGTTAATGATGGTATATTAAAGCATTATTTTTGTTTAGTACAGTATATTTAAAAGCCTTATTTTTCCCTCTGGGCGTTCAAGGTTTTCACGAGTAGACTGGGTTCGTTTATCGGCAGTGAATAGCCTAAACTTCGGTAACGAGTCGTCAATATTTTGTCATATTTTAAACAGTAGGCTATACATTTGATTTGCAAACATTGGTTTTGTAGAGTAGACGGTAAAATAAAATCTAAGAGAGAGAGAGAGAGAGAGAGAGAGAGAGAGAGAGAGAGAGAGAGAGAGAGAGAGAATTTGAACGAGAGAGAGAGAGAGAGAGAGAGAGAGAGAGAGAGAGAGAGAGAGAGAGAGAGAGAGAGAATTTGATGGCAGAAATCTCTCTCTCTCTCTCTCTCTCTCTCTCTCTCTCTCTCTCTCTCTCTCTCTCTCGATTTTATTTTACCGTCTACTCTACAAAACCAATGTTTGCAAATCAAATGTATACTGTTTAAAATATGACAAAATATTGACGACTCGTTACCGAAGTTTAGGCTATTCACTGCCGATAAACGATAACAAACCCTTTAATGCAAACTAACTGTATCCTTTGATATTCCTCTATATTTATCACGAATTCCTTCTATACCTCCTCAGACACTCTTATTTCAAATATCTAAATTATTCTTATCACAACTAACACCATCTAGTCATTTTCATTCCATTATATCTATTATTCCTCTGGATCTTATTCCCTTTCCTTATTCTGTTTATTCGATGGGATTCGTTTTTCCCTTTACCGTCTTCCAGAATCTATTTTTAGCCACTGGCAACCAAATCCCCCCTTCCCCCGTCTCCTACCGTCTCCCCTGCGAGTCCACCCAGCCTATCTCATCACTCCCCCCCACCTTCATCCTCCCCTGTTCTAGGTCTGTAACCTTCTGCGTCATAATATCTCTCTCTCTCTCTCTCTCTCTCTCTCTCTCTCTCTCTCTCTCTCTCTCTCTCTCTCTCTCTCTCTCTCTCGTTATACAATACTTACAAATAGATGAAGAAACCAAAATCGGTTTTCTTGAAGTGTCAATTAATTACAAAACGAAAAAATTATACCGTGTATATATCCATTTCAATCATAGCTTAAAATACGGTAACCGATTTCGTCCGCAAACCACTATTTTTTAGGAAACACCATTCTATTCCAGAAAATTTTTACTCTTTAAATGTCAATTGCGCTATAATAAAACATGTACTTATGTTGTTAAATTTCGGGTGTGTTTTAAAAATCGAGTATTGCTAACTTATTTTTGTTTTACTTTTGGCTGTGATCACATCAGCTGATGTCTAGCTTCCGCGCGAATACAATAACAAAGAATTGTTTACACCATTTCTTAACTTATTCAAACCATCTATACAGTTAATATTACATAAAACACCAATGTGTTATAACCTATCATATTTATTGTTTAGTACTTTAAAACCATCCCCCCCTCCCTCTCTCTCTCTCTCTCTCTCTCTCTCTCTCTCTCTCTCTCTCTCTCTCTCTCTCTCTCTCTCTCTCTCTCTCTCTCTCTCTCTCTCTCTCTCACATCGAACGTTATAGCGGTAACCTAATTGTTCGGTGACTTTAAAAATAGGCCTAGTACTTTCTTCTTTACCTTTTTTGCATATGGATCCATAATTGAGGTGGGTACAAGTTGACTTATAACTGAAGTTAGGAAAAGTATTTTGGATATGGAAAGGACAATTATCTTTCGTAACAGTTTAGAATTATCGTAAGTTATCACTCTGTCATTAGCGGCAGTTTGCTATTGTGGATTAAACGCATAAGGAAAAAAAAATTCCAGCTTTGCTACGAATTTAGGAATTTATATGGATACGGTAAGTAAAATATTTGTAATAACATAATGTTTACTAAATGTTTGTAATATCATTAGTTATGACTTAGATCATGTGTGTTTAATGCATTCGTTTGTTTATTATGATCGAAGATGGAGCGTAAACAAATGGAAGGTTTCCGTTTCAGGCGGCATCATAAAGAAAAACATTTCATAAATGGCATTCATTTCATTTATTTGAAAGTTCTAATAAAAAATAATTAGAACATTGGTAATAACAAATTCAACATATAATCTATACTTGGTAAAATTGCTGTCAATTAAAAAACACAGATGTATAAATGCGTCTGTTTCTTCGTTGTGATCAGAGTTAAACGTAAACAAAACATTGGTTGTCGTTTTCTATTCTGCTTTTTAGCGTGTTTAGGAAACGCATGATATAAAATCGCCTTTATTTTGATAATTCTGGATTTTCAATCATACAACAAGCTAGTCTATAGAGTGATGGTTTTGCTATTCACCAGTTGTATTATACAATAGATATGACAAACATTAAAATTTGTCTGTATTTTGGGTTGTGTTGTAACGGGAAATATATGGTGTTTACACCTATCCTGGTTATAATTTTAACCATTTTTCAAGTTATTAGAACTTTAAAGTATATTAAATGTTTTATTTATTTACAAAAACAATTTGATATTATAAAGAAATACAGTATAGTACAAAGAAAGTATTGGAAATGGGTAGTAAACACATTTGAATAGGCAAATTGCTGGTTGCCATGGCCACAATGGAATTATTTCTGTTAGTTGTGTGTTTCGAAATTCGCGATTTTCCATTTACACGAGGTCATTAATCGACCAAATTCTCGCATAATTCGGGACCCTACTGTATGTGTATGTATACATACATATATGCATATATGCATACATACATATACAGGTACGTACATACATACATGCATACATACATACTGTACATACATACATACATACATAATATATATATACAATATATAAAATATATATAGCAAAGATAACCATTATAATAACAACAACCATTTTCCCTCTGAAGCAAAGCTTTTTTGAGGAAGATAGAATATGAATGTTTCGTCATCATTTTCATGGATATCACTTTACATTGACGCATAATCCTCACTGTCTGAATCCTCCATATCATCATCTGGATGATATGAATCATTACTGTCCGAAATTTCTGTGTCAGACATTATGTAATATACACAAAAAAGGCAAAGGCACGTCAGAAACGTTTGTATGTCCGCCACCAACAACTCGCATGCAACCGCTGACGATACTGCTACGAGTAAGATGAATGCCCAATTTTCTTTTATTCTGGAAAATCCTATTTTCTATAGTAGACAAATATAACCTTCACAGGCATTACGAATAGGGGAAACTAATCTATTGTGGCTATTCCGACTTTATGTCTAGGGGGGATTTAATGGAAATTTGTGACACCCGTGTGACCCATTGTAATATATATGGCAAAAAAAAAGGGTCACACATGTGCCCCATCGTGCGGAAGAGGTTAATCTATTTGTAAGCATTGTATAACCAGAGAGAGAGAGAGAGAATTAATCAGCTGTTGTAATCGAATGCTGTGTTTTTGTTTCGTGTACCTCCTGAAGCAAGGAATTGATCGCCACAACTAACAATAGTCATGTTAATTTCATTCTTAAACTCAGGTTGCCATATGTGAACTAAGGTTTTTAAATATTAAACTTAGCCGGTGAATATATAATAGCTGACGTCTCCGACGGCTCGACAGAATCCAAAAACTCGCGAGCGATCGCCATGAAGGTAGCGGGTGTGCCCACCAGCGCCGACTTTCGGCCAGATACCACATATACATGTAAACAGCTCCAGTTCTTCTCTGTCGGTTTCATCGACAAGTCGATTCCACTCGCTATTATGACCTCGAGTTTTCTTCCGAATTGGTGAAGTACTTGGTTTTGGTTTTATTGCTTTCGCCGTGTTGGATTATTCAATACTATCCTCAAAAGAAATGCTTTTGAAAGGAGAGTAAAAGTGTTTTGCCCTTGCTCTTTTATCTCTGGTTTTTTCCATAGAGTAAAGATGGCCGACCCTTCCCTTAGTGTACGGAAGTGTGTTTTAGGCTTTTAGCAATTATCTTATCACGTTATAAATTATTGTTGTTAATTATAGATTTTCCTCTATATATTTTATATCTCACCCGCCTTTATTAGGCCTCTTCGATTAGCTTTCCATTTACAGTATACTAAACATCAAGATAAATTTTATGTTTTGTTTATATGCGGCCTTACCTATTCCTCCCCTAGTCCGAGAGTAGGCGGTCCTAACTTGGAAATCGAAGTTAAAGAACGTTGAGCCCATTCAACTTTTATTTTCGTTAAGTTTAAATCATTTGCTCTGTAAGAGTTATGAAATGAATATTTTTTAGTAGATATTTTATGAAAGATTTTCTTTGAATAGTCTTCGTGCTGTTTCAAAGATGAACTAACGTTTGGTTTATTTATGCTACGCAGTTTGCGCTCTATCGTTACGATAGAGAAAGAGAAAATCACGGTTTCACTTTGCAGAAAGAGTAAATCGATTTTGACGTTTTGTTCATTCTTCTTTCAAAGTGAAGTGTTTTAAATACTAATTTAAAGGAACTTGTTAATTTTCAATTTCTTAGTCCTTTCAGTTTTTTTCCTTTGGTCAAATAACCTGTTTATTGACGAAGGGTGAGTGGGCATTTCTCTTCTGTGTGAAATCAAGAGAGAGAGAGAGAGAGAGGAAGAGAGAACGTTCCGATCTTTATTCTCGTCCCAAGCGAGTAACGTTGTTCTCGATTCAGTTTTTTACTCTCGTCCCAAGTCTCTGTACGGGGAGAAAGGATAAAACGTTTTTAGTTTTTATTCTCGTCCCAAGGCACTGTACGGTGAGAGATTGAAAACGTAGTCTTTAATGAACTAGTGTTTAGTCTCCTCCCCAGTCACTGATCCTTTTTAACTTTATATATTTCCGTTTTATTCGATATATATGTTTACTAATTTTTGCTTGTACTAATGTGCTTACTCTATACGACTCATTTCGCAATTATAACCTTTTGATGTAAGGGAGAATTGCGTGCTTCAGGTAGAAATCAGTTTTATTCATGCCTAATGTGAATTTTAAATATTTAACTTAGCCGGTGAATATATAATAGTTGACGTCTCCGGCGGCTCGACAGAAAAACACAAAAACTCGCGAGCGATCGCTATGAAGGTTGCGGGTGTGCCCACCAGCGCCAACTATCGGCCAGATACCGCATATACATGTAAACAGCTCCAATTCTTCTCTGTCGGTCTGATCGACAAGGTGTTCCATTACTCGCTGTTAACCTGGAGTTTTTCAACAGTCTTGGTGAAGTACTTCCTTTTGGTTTGAGCTTTCGCAGTGCAGGTGTTTTATCTTCAACTTAAACTCTTGAACTCTTTTTTTGGATAGATTTAATTGTTGATGACTTTGGATTGTTTTTTGGACTTTCTTTGACTTTTCAAAATGGCTGACCCTTCTCCAATTCCTAGATTTCGTAAATGTAATGCTAGGGATTGCAATAAGCGTCTTCCAAAGGCCTCTCTCGACCCACATACTGTGTGTTCTAATTGTCGGGGTAAAACCTGTCAATTAGGAGATCGGTGTGAGGAGTGCGTGGGCCTTTCGGAATTCGATTGGCTTGAGTTTGACAAGTATTCTCGTAAGCTAGAGAGAGATAGAGTGAGGAGAAGTTCCTCTAGATCGTGAAAATTTTCCTCCTCCCATGCCCCTGAACCTAATCCTTCCCCTGTAGTAGTTGTGCCTGAACCCTCTACTAGCACTCAGGAACCATTATGCGGGATATGTTACGTGCCATTCATGCTTTGGGCGAGAGAGTTGAGTCGTTAGCTACGGACCGTAATCAACTCATGGCGGACGTAAAAGAGTTAAAGTGTCAGAGTGCCACATTAGAAAATCGTGGGAAAGTTATTAGTGCGCAAAGTGTTATCAGTGTTGCGACCGAGGGTTCGTCTGTTCGTGCCTGTCGTTCGCCTAGTCCGAGACCTCTTGCAAGCTCCCAAGCCCCAGGGAGAAGTAATGTCGTAGGACTTATGGGTTCGAGAGGCTTTAACCAACGAACAGACGTTCCCTCTATGGTTTCAGGCGTGTCTCGTCAAGACCGCCCCTACCATAAGACGAGCGAGACGGTTTTCTCCTCGTCATCCGAAGGCTTTTCGCGTAAGAAACCGTGGAGCAAGGTTTCGAGACCCTTAAAGCGAAAGTCAGTCCCTTCAGGACAGGTCCAGCGTCCTGGTTGTAGCCATTGGGACAGCTCTGACCCTGTGCAGTCATCGGAAGACTGCTCGCCGCCTAAACAGAAGTGTAACACAGGCTCCGAGAGTCTTAGTTGTAGGCAATGTTTTGCAGTCACAGACGTTACCCTCGTCTCTTACCGCACCCATTCCCGTTGATCCTAAATGGGTTGTACTGCAAGACATGCAGAATAAGCTTGCCTCTCTTATGGAGGACTATTCTGCTGAAAAGGTTCACGATGATCCTCGCCGCTTAGCTGATCGAGATCCTGGCCGTCAGCCGCCCAAACGAGCCTTTGCTCATCCTGTTGACGTTGGCGTTACAAAGTCACGTCAGTCACGTTTTATAGAGCCTCACTCGATGCAGTCCCGTGTTGACTTTCAGCCGCATGTGGACGTTCAGCCGCTGCCGAATGCTCTTGTTGACGTTCAGGACGTTCGCCAACCAGCGAAGTTGACTTGTTTTGACGTTGAGCGTCAAGCACCGCAGTCAAGAGTTGTTTTGACTGCTCAGTCTAGACAGTCAAGGCAGTCTCGAGTTGACGTCGAGCGTCCTCCCGCTCCTGTTCTTGTTGACAGTCAGGCTGTTAAGCAGTTACATGACGTAGCGTCCTGGACTGCTACTGATGCTCCGGTGCGTGTGGACTCTGCTTGTCAAGCATTGCCACCAAGGCAGGTCTCGCCTTTGCTTGTAACTCAGCAGTTATCGGACGAAGCTCCTTCAGATGAGGACGTTGCTGATCCTCATCCTGATGATAATCCTTCAGATGTAGATGAACCTAAGGCGGTTCCTCCTTCGATGGACTTTAAGAAGATCATGATGATTTTCAAGGATCTTTTTCCAGATCACTTTGTTGCTGTTGCTCCTCGTTCGCCTCCGTCTGAGTTTGCTCTAGGCTTACCTGCTACCAAGCCAGCCTTTACTAAGCTAGTGCTTTCTCGCTCTTCCAAGAGGGCTTTACGTCTTCTAGGCGACTGGTTGGATACCAGGAGGAGTTTGGGGAAGACGGCCTTTGCCTTCCCTCCTTGTAAGCTTGCTTTTAGATCGAGCGTCTGGTATGACACGGAAGAAGTTCTCGGCTTGGGAGTCCCTGCCTCTGCCCAGGGTGACTTCTCAAGCCTCGTAGACTCTCCCCGTCGCCTGGCCATGAGACGCTCGAAGATTTGTTGGTCCTCCTCGGACCTTGACCATCTGCTTAAAGGCGTATACAGGGCCTTTGAAGTGTTTAACTTTCTTGACTGGTCATTAGGAGCTTTAAGTAGGAAGATCTCGTCTGCCGACCAAGATGTTTCCTTACTTATCATGTCCTGTATGGATAAAGCCATCCGCGATGGCTCCAATGAGCTCGCCTCCACCTTTACGTCGGGAGTCTTAAAGAAGCGAGAAACCCTTTGCTCTTTCCTTTCGGCAGGAGTTACTCCCTGTCAGAGATCGGAACTGCTCTTTGCTCCCTTATCAGCGGCCTTGTTTCCGCAACAGCTGGTTAAGGATATACTGTAGCTGCTTCGCTTGTGCAGAAGTACACCCATGACCTGATGGCGTCCTCTGCTCGCAAAGGGGCTCCTTCTTCATCCTTTGCTGTGAGACCCAGGATCGAGACTCCTGCATCTAGATTTATCCCGCCCTTTCGTGGCAGAGCTCCCAGCAGGGGAAGCTCTCGTGCCGAGGGAAAGAGAGGTAAGAAGAGAGGAGCCAAGTCCTCCCGTGGCAGAGTCTGACTGCCCACAGCCTCAGACAGCGGTAGGTGCCAGATTGAAGAGCTTCTGGCAGGCCTGGGAGAAGAGGGGTGCAGACCAAGAGTCTGTTCTGTTGCTCAGAGAGGGGTACAAAATACCGTTTGTACGCAAACCTCCTCTAGTAACAACTCCCATAGACCTCTCTCCCAGGTACCGAGAGGAGTCAAAGAGACAAGCCCTAAATCAAGAAGTGTCTCTGTTGCTAGAGAAGGGAGCGGTGGTGAAAGTCTCGGACCTTCAATCACCGGGGTTTTACAACCGTCTCTTCCTAGTCCCAAAGCATACAGGAGGTTGGAGACCGGTGCTAGACGTCAGTGCGCTCAACGTTTTTGTTACAAAAACAAAATTCACGATGGAGACCACGAAGTCCGTCTTAGCAGCGGTCAGAAAGGGAGACTGGATGGTCTCTCTCGACCTACGAGATGCGTACTTCCACATTCCTATACACCTGGATTCCCAACCGTTTCTGAGGTTTGTTTACAGGAATGTGGTGTACCAGTTTCGAGCCCTATGCTTTGGCCTCTGTCCTGCTCCTATCGTGTTTACGAGGCTCATGAGGAATGTGGCAAAATTCCTCCATCTATCGGGAATCCGAGCCTCCCTGTACTTGGACGACTGGCTTCTCAGAGCATTGTCCAGTCATCGCTGTCTGCAGGATCTACATTGGACGTTGGGTCTGGCCAAGGAGTTGGGACTTTTGGTCAACCTAGAAAAGCCCCAACTGATCCCATCCCAGACTATTCTATATTTGGGGATGGAGATTCGCAGTCCAGTTTTTCGGGCTTTTCTGTCTGCCACCCGAATAGAACAAGCCCTGCTCAAAGTCCAACTAATGCTGAAAAGAGAACGTTGTTCAGTCAGGAGTTGGATGAGTCTCGTAGGGACTCTCTCATCCCTGGAGCAGTTTGTCTCGCTAGGGAGACTACACCTTCGGCCTCTCCAGTTCCATCTAGCCTCTCACTGGAACAAGGACAAGACGTTAGAGACGGTATCAATCCCAGTCTCCGAACCAGTAAAGGCATGCCTGAAATGGTGGGACAGCAATATCAGTCTGAGAGAGGGACTATCCCTAGCAGTCAAGAACCCAAACCACGTGTTGTTCTCAGACGCGTCGGATTTGGGTTGGGGTGCGACCCTGGACGGTCGGGAATGCTCGGGTCTGTGGACCTCAAGTCAGAAGAGCATGCACATCAACGGCAAGGAGCTTTTAGCAGTCTACTTGGCCTTGATGATATTCGAAAGCTTCTTCGAAACTAAGTGGTAGAGGTCAACTCAGACAACACCACAACTTTGGCGTACATCTCCAAGCAAGGAGGCACTCCTTCACGCTGCTCGAGATCGCAAGGGACCTTCTCTTATGGTCAAGAAATCGAGGCATCTCCCTGTTGACGAGATTCATTCAGGGGGACTTGAACGTCTTGGCAGACTGTCTCAGTCGGAGGGGTCAGGTGATACCCACGGAATGGACCCTCCACAAGGACGTGTGCAAGAGTCTTTGGGCGACTTGGGGTCAACCCACCATAGACCTCTTTGCCACCTCGTTGACCAAAAGGTTACCAATCTATTGCTCACCAGTCCCAGATCCAGAGGCGATCCACATAGACGCGTTTCTACTGGATTGGTCTCATCTGGACTTATATGCATTCCCACCATTCAAGATAGTCAACAAGGTACTGCAGAAGTTCGCCTCTCACGAAGGGACAAGGTTGACGTTGGTTGCTCCCCTCTGGCCCGCGAGAGAGTGGTTCACCGAGGTACTTCAATGGCTGGTAGACATTCCAAGAAGTCTTCCTCTAAGGGTAGATCTCTTACGTCAGCCCCACGTAAAGAATGTTCATCAAAGCCTCCCCGCGCTTCGTCTGACTGCCTTCAGACTATCGAGAGACTCTCAAGAGCTCGAGGCTTTTCGAAGGAGGCAGCCAGTGCGATTGCGAGAGCTAGGAGAGCTTCTACCATCAGAGTATACCAGTCGAAGTGGGAAGTCTTTCGAGACTGGTGCAAGTCAGCATCTGTGTCCTCTTCCAGTACCTCTGTAGCCCAAATCGCAGATTTTCTTTTACATCTGAGAAATGTTCGCTCCCTCTCAGCTCCCACGATTAAGGGCTACAGGAGCATGTTGGCTTCGGTCTTTCGTCATAGAGGCTTAGATCTTTCCAACAATAAAGATCTCCAAGATCTCCTTAAGTCTTTCGAGACCTCTAAGGAACGTCGTTTGGCAACTCCTGGATGGAACTTAGACGTGGTCCTAAGGTTCCTCATGTCAGACAGGTTTGAGCCATTACATTCAGCCTCCCTGAAGGATCTCACCCTCAAGACGCTTTTCCTAGTGTGCTTGGCTTCGGCTAAAAGGGTCAGTGAAATTCATGCCTTCAGTAAGAACATCGGCTTTTCTACAGAAAAAGCCACATGTTCACTTCAACTTGGTTTCCTGGCCAAAAATGAACTGCCTTCTCGTCCTTGGCCTAAGTCCTTTGATATACCTTGCCTGTCAGAGATCGTAGGCAGCGAACTTGAAAGAGTGCTGTGTCCAGTTAGAGCTCTTAAGTTCTACTTAGCTCGTACTAAGTCCTTACGAGGTGGATCTGAGGCATTATGGTGCTCAGTTAAGAAACCATCATTGCCTATGTCAAAGAATGCTTTGTCATATTTTATCAGATTTTTAATACGAGAGGCTCATTCTCACTTGAATGAAAAAGACCGATGCTTGCTTAAGGTTAAGACGCACGAAGTAAGAGCTATAGCAACTTCCGTGGCCTTTAAGCAAAATAGATCTCTGCAAAGTATTATGGACGCGACCTTTTGGAGAAGCAAGTCGGTATTCGCGTCATTTTACTTAAAAGATGTCCAGACTCTTTACGAGGACTGCTACACACTGGGTCCATTCGTTGCAGCGAGTGCAGTAGTGGGTGAGGGTTCTACCACTACATTCCCTTAATTCCAATATCCTTTTAATCTGTCTCTTGAAATGTTTTTAATCTTGTTTTTGGGTTGTACGGAAGGCTAAGAAGCCTTTCGCATCCTGGTTGATTTGGCGGGTGGTCAAATGTCATTTCTTGAGAGCGCCCAGATTAGGGGTTTGATGAGGTCCTGTTGTATGGGTTGCAGCCCTTGATACTTCAGCTCCTGGGAGTCTTTCAGCATCCTAAAAGGATCGCTGGGCTTCGTGAGGAAGACAGACTAACAAGGCAGAGTAATCGTCTAAGTCAACTTCCTTACCAGGTACCTATATATATTTGGGTTTTGTTATGATATAACTGTCAAAAACTCTAAGCATATACGCTGTAAGCTTTATTAATTCTGGTCTCTACCCACCACCATGGGTGTGAATCAGCTATTATATATTCACCGGCTAAGTTAAATATTTAAAAATGATATTTTAATTATAAAATAAATTTTTGAATATACTTACCCGGTGAATATATAAATTAAAGGCCCCCCCTTCCTCCCCGATAGAGACCCAGCGGGATGAGAAGAATTGGAGCTGTTTACATGTATATGCGGTATCTGGCCGATAGTTGGCGCTGGTGGGCACACCCGCAACCTTCATAGCGATCGCTCGCGAGTTTTTGTGTTTTTCTGTCGAGCCGCCGGAGACGTCAGCTATTATATATTCACCGGGTAAGTATATTCAAAAATTTATTTTATAATTAAAATATCATATTATTGAAAAATACGATATCAGTGAAGTAAGTGCAAAAACAGAAAATCGTAGTGATAAAGTGATAATTGCGCAAAGTGTTTTTTAGTGTTGCGACCGAGGGTTCGTCTGTTCGTGCTTGTCGTTCACCTAGTCCGAGACCTCTTTCAGGCTCCCATGCTCCAGGGAGAAGTAATGTCGTAGGACTTGTGGGGACGAGAGGCTTTAACCAACGAACAGACGTTCCCTCTATGGTATCGGGCGTGTCTCGCAAGATCGCCCCTACCATAAGACGAGCGAGGCTGTTTTCTCCTCGTCATCCGAAGGCTTCTCGCAAAAGAAACCTTGAAGCAAAGTTTCTAGACCCTTGAAGCGGAAGTCAGTCCCTTCAGGACAGGTCCAGCGTCCTGGCTGTAGCCATGGGGACAGCTCTGACCCTTTGCAGTCGTCGGAAGACGGTTCGCCTATTAAACGCAAGCGTAACACGGGGTCCGAGGGTCGCGGTAAAGGCAATGTTTTGCCAACACAGACGTTACCGTCGTCTCGGCCCGTTCCGACTCCCGTTGATCCTAAATGGGTTGTCCTGCAGGACATGCAGACTAAGCTTGCCTCCCTTATGGAGAAGTATGACGTTGAGCAGGTTCACGATGAACCTTCGCTTTCGAGTCGCCGTTAAGCTAAACGAGACTCTGGCCGTCAGCCGCCCAAACGAGCATTTACTCGTCCTTTTGACATTATGAAACGTGATGTCGGTAGTTTGTCACGTCAGTCACGTGACTTGGATCCTCACTCGCTGCAGTCCCGTGTTGACTTTCAGCCGCTGCCGCAGCCTCGTGTTGACGTTCAGCCACTGCTGCAGTCTCGTGTTGACGTTCAGGACGTTCGCCAACCAGCTCAGTTGCCTTGTTTTGACGTTGAGCGTCAAGCACCGCAGTCAAGGGTTGTTTTGACTGCTCAGTCTAGGCAGTCAAGGCAGTCTCGACTTGACGTCGAGCGTCCATCAACTCCTGTTGTTGTTACTGGTCAGTCCTTTCAGCAGCGACATGACGTCGCTTCCTTGACTGCTACTGCTGCTCCTTTGCGTGTGGACTTTGCCTGTCAAGCATTGCCACCGCGGCAGGTCTCTCCTTTTCATGAGACTCGGCAATTGTCGGACGAGTTTCCTTCAGATGAGGAAGTTGCTGATCCCCCTCCTACTGATATTCCCTTGGGGACTTTGTCAGACAGAGAGGAGCCTAAAGCTGCTCAGCCCTCTATGGACTTTAAATAAATCATGCTGATTTTTAAGGATCTTTGTCCGGACCATTTTGTAACTGCTGCTCCTCGTTCGCCTAAACGTTAGAGTTTACACTAGGCCTAGCTACTTCGAAGCCGTTGTTTTCTAAGCTAGTGCTCTCTCGCTCCTCTAAGAGAGCTTTACGTTTGCTAGGCGACTGGTTGATCACCAGGAGTAGTTTGGGGGAGACAGCCTTTGCTTTCCCTCCTTTTAAACTGGCTTACAGAGCGAGCGTCTGGTATGACACGGGAGAAGTTCTTGGCTTGGGAGTTCCTGCCTCTGCCCCGAGAGACTTCTCAAGCCTCATAGACTCTCCCCGGCGCCTGGCCATGAGACGCTCCAAGATTTTATGGTCGGCTTCAGAGCTAGACCATCTCCTGTTAGGAGTTTTTCGAGCGTTTGAAGTTTTGCTGTACATTTATGTCATGCATGAACAAGGCTATCAGGGATGGCTCCAATGATCTGACAGCCACGTTCTCTGCAGGAACAAGACTATCAGGGATGGCTCCAATGATCTGGCAGCCACGTTCACTGCAGGAGTACTTAAGATGTAAGTGCGCTCAATGTGTTCATTGTCAAGACAAACTTCACGATGAAGACTACCAAGCTGTTTTGACAGCATTAAGAGAAGGCGACTGGATGGTCTCTCTCGACCTTCAGGATGCATACTTCCACATCCCGATTCATCCAAACTTTCAACTACATCTGAGGTTTGTGGACGGGAAAGTAATGTACCACTGTCGAGCACTGTACTCCGACCTCATTCCTGCTCCTCTTGTTTTTACTAGGCCCTTGCAAAATGTAGCAAGCTTTCTACATTTTTTGAGGATTCAGAGCCTCCCTTTATTTTGACGACTGGCTAATCAGGGCGTCGTCATTATATCGCTGTCTGGAGAGCCTCTAATGGACATTAGACCTAACCAAGGAGCTAGGTCTCATAGTGAACGTAGAGAAGTCGTAACTTACAGTACCCCATCCCAGACTATTCTTTTTTTGGCAATGGAGATACAGTGTCTGATTTTTCGGCCCTTTTCGTCTCCCGCAAGAATGGAACAAGCTCTGTTAAAAATCCTTCACTTGCAAGAGAAAAACAGTTGCTCTGTAAGAGTTTGAACTAGCCTCGTGGGAACTCTTTCATCGCTGGAGTAGTTTATCTCTCTGGGGAGACTCAACCTATGCCCTTTCTGATTTCACCTAAAACATTGGAACAAGGAGAAGGGCTTAGTGAGTATCTCTTTCCCAATCTCCAACTCAGTCTAGACATGTCTGACTTGGTGGGACAGCAACATCAGACTTCGAGAAGGTCTTTCTCTTGCGATCAAGAACCCAAACCATGTGTTGTTTTCAGATGCATCGGATTTGGGTTAGGGAGCTCCACTGGACAGCCTGGAAGGCTCGGGTCTTTGATCCACGGATCAGAAGGAACTCCATTTAAGGCAGTAACATTTCTCCTTTGGCGAGATTTGTGCAAGGAAATGAATGTCTTGGCGGACGGCCTCAGCAGAAGAGGACAAGTCATCTCCATGGAGTGGACGTTGCATAAGACTGTGTGCGAGAAGCTATGGATGACATGGGGTCAACCCACCATAGATCTTTTTGCGACTCTCTGACAAAGAGGCTCTCGACTTACTGCTTTCCAGTTCCAGATCCAGAGGCAGCCCACATAGACGCTTTCCTGCTGGACTGGTCTCACCTGGACGTTTATGCCTTTCCACCTTTCAAGATCCTAGACAAGGTGCTGCAGAAGTTCACCTCTCACGAAGGGACCAGGTTGACATTGGTTGCTCCACTCTGGCCCGCGAGAGAGTGGTTCACAGAGGTACTTCAATGGCTGGTAGACGTTCCAAGGAGTCTACCTTTAAGGATGGATCTCTTACGGCAGCCCCACGTAAGGAGTCTTCATCAAAGCCTCCCCGCGCTTCGTCTGACTGCCTTCAGACTATCGAAAGACTCTCAAGAGCTCGAGGATTTTCGAAGGAGGCAGCCAGAGCGATTGCGAGAGCTAGGAGAGCATCTACCATCAAGGTCTACCAGTCGAAGTGGGAAGTCTTTAGAGACTGGTGCAAGTCATCATCCATTTCCTCTTCCAGTACCTCTGTAGCCCAAATTGCAGACTTTCTCCTACATCTGAGAAATGTTCGCTCCCTCTCAGCATCCACTATTAAGGGCTACAGGAGCATGTTGGCGTCTGTGTTCAGACATAGAGGCTTAGATCTGTCCAATAATAAAGATCTCCAAGATCTCCTTAAGTCCTTCGAGACCTCTAAGGAGCGTCGTATGGCAACTCCTGGGTGGAACTTAGACGTGGTCCTAAGGTTCCTAATGTCCGACAGGTTTGAGCCATTACATTCAGCCTCCCTGAAGGATCTCACCCTCAAGACGCTTTTCTTAGTGTGCTTAGCTTCGGCTAAAAGGGTCAGTGAGATCCATGCCTTCAGTAGGAACATCGGCTTTTCTACAGATAAAGCCACATGTTCACTTCAGCTTGGTTTTCTTGGCCAAAAATGAACTGCCTTCTCGTCCTTGGCCTAAGTCATTTGATATACCTTGCCTGTCAGAGATCGTAGGCAACGAGCTTGAAAGAGTGCTGTGTCCAGTTAGAGCTCTGAAGTTTTATTTAGCTCGGACTAAATCCTTACGAGGTGGATCTGAGGCCTTGTGGTGCTCAGTTAAGAAGCCTTCATTGCCTATGTCAAAGAATGCTTTGTCATATTTTATTAGATTTTTAATCCGAGAGGCTCATTCTCACTTGAGTGAAAAAGATCGTTGCTTGCTTAAGGTTAAGACGCACGAAGTAAGAGCTATAGCAACTTCCGTGGCCTTTAAGCAAAACAGATCTCTGTGAAGTATTATGGACGCGACCTTTTGGAGAAGCAAGTCGGTATTCGTGTCATTTTACTTAAAAGATGTCCAGACTCTTTATGAGGACTGCTACACACTGGGTCCATTCGTTGCAGCGAGTGCAGTAGTGGGTAAGGGTTCTACCACTACATTCCCTTAATTCCAATATCCTTTTAATCTTCTCTTGAAATGTTTTTGATTGGGTTGTACGGAAGGCTAAGAAGCCTTTCGCATCCTTTTTGATTTGGCGGGTGGTCAAATGTCATTTCTTGAGAGCGCCCAGATTAAGGGTTTTGATGAGGTCCTGTTGTATGGGTTGTTGCCCTGGATACTTCAGCTCCTGGGAGTCTTTCAGCATCCTAAGAGGATGGCTGGGCTTCGTGAGGAAAGCGGACTAACAAGGCAGAGTATTCGTTAGAGTCAGCTTCCTTACCAGGTACCTATATTTATTTGGGTTTTGTTATGATATAACTGTCAAAAACTCTAAGCATATACGCCGTAAACTGTATTAATACTGGTCTCTAGGCATTTCTTTGTTGAATGGGTAAACCAAGTTTTTGGCCCTGCTGTCAAGAAGTAACTTCAGGAGAGGAATTTGCCTTTAAAGTGCTTGCTTTGCTTGGATAATGCTCCGCTCACCCCCAGGACTCGAAGATGATATCATCGACCAGTTCAAGTTCATCAGAGTGCTGTATCTTCCACTGAACACTACCCCTATCCTCCAGCCCATGGACCAGCAAGTCATCTCTAATTTTAACCCTTTTACCCCCGGGGTATTTGGAAATTTCCCACCCTACCCCAGGGGGTTATTTTTTTCCAAGCACATTTTGCAGTATATTTTATTTAAATTGCTCTAACAGCCTTAATTTTTGTCATAGAGAGGTCAGGTTGGTCTCATTCTCTTGGAAAATGCCTGAATTTTCTCAAAAAATTATCAAAAAATATGAAAAACTAATTTTTATAGCATTTTTTTGCAAGGACGTACCGGTACCTCCATGGGGGTAAAGGGATGGCTTTTGTGAAACGTACCAGTACGTCCTTTGGGGGTAAAAGGGTTAAGAAGCTCTACACCAAGCACTTATTTAAGCAGTGCTTTAATGTCACACAAAGCACCAACTTAACTTTGCCTGAATTTTGGAGGAGCCATTTCAATATCATGCACTGCTTGAAGATCATAGATCAGGCTTGGGAGGGAGTAACTCGATGGACACTGAATTCAGCTTGGAAGAAGGTTTGGCCTGATGCTGTTTCTCCTAGAGATTTTGAAGGTTTTGGCCCAGATCCTGAACCTGTGCTTGCCATAGAGGAAGACGTAGAAGAGATTGTATCCCTTGGCAAGTCCATGGATCTGGAGGTCGATGAAGATGACATCACCGAACTTGTCGAGGAGCATCATGAAGAGCTCACCACTGAGGAACTCAAGGAGCTGCATGCCATGCAGAATGATGAGTTCCAAGCGCAGTTGAGTGAGTCGAAGGACATCGAGGAGGTAGAGCATATCTTAAGTTCGCCTGAAATAAGAGAGATGTTAGCACATTATCAACACGTGGATGATTTCATTGATAAGTATTACCCTCAAAAACTTCAGGTTTGCCATGTAGTTTTGCAATTCGATGATGTCCGCTTAACCCATTTCAGAAAAATTCTGAATAGCTGTACCAAGCAACTTTCTCTTGATAGTTTCTTTAAAAAATCTACGAAACGATCTAGTGATCGTGATGAAGAGAAAGAAAGTGAAACAAAGAAAACTACGATTAAATTGAGTGAAAGTGATGGAAATTAAAAATCTAAAAGAAAAAACTATAGAAAAAATATAGAATATAAAAATTTAGAAAAAAATAATTAAGCTAAGTTAGGTTAAATTTCACGCAGTGTAAGTTAGAGTAAGTTACGGTACGTTATCGCAGTCACCATCTCTACCTCTGTGCCAACCGTCCGTCTCTTCCTGCATAGCAAAGCCTACACCTGCGTTGGCCTGTCTCTAAGGTAAACTGACAATAGAAACCCCTTTATTTATTATTTCGTTATAGTTATTCTTTTTTACATCTCTCTTATATAATGCAATTTTATTATTACGTGTAAAACTGTGTAGTAATTTATTAAGGAGTTATCATAGAATTTTGGGCTGTAGAACTAATTATACAATTTACAGTATATTCTTATGGGAATATTTGCTCCAGCATACGATCGTTTTAACATAGGAAGCAGGTCCCGGAACGAATTAAGATCGTATGTAGAGGTTCCACTGTAGCTGAAACTTTATGAAGAAACAAGGATTTCAGTTGTTAGAGAGATATAGCAAGGTAAGAAATGAGATAGAGTTTTAAATGTACTAAACAAAAAATATGTTAGGTTATAACACATTGGTATTTATGTAATATTAACTGTATAGGTGGTTTGAATAAGTTAAGAAATGGTATAAACAATACTTTGTTACTGTGTTCATATGCTCATATTATTTAGAGGGACAGCTAGACATCAGCTGATCTAATCACAGCCAAAAGTAAAACAAAAAGAAGTCAGCAATACTCAATTTTTAAAACACACCTGAAATTTATAAATAAAAGTACATGTTTTCTTAAAGCGCAATCAACTATTTGAAGAGTAGCAATTTTCTAGAATAAAATGTTTCCTAAAAAATAGGGGTTAGCTGACAAAATTGGATGCCTTATTTTAAGCTACGATTGAAGTGGATGTACTGTATACACGGTATAATTTTTTCGTTTCGAATTTTATTGACACTTGAAGAAACCGATTTAGGTTTCATCTGTATGTAAGTATTGCATAACACGAGAGAGAGAGAGAGAGAGAGAGAGAGAGAGAGAGAGAGAGAGAGAGAGAGAGAGAGAGCATCCAGGGTCCTCTGCAAAGCTGACCTCACCTATCTACAGGTAAACCATTTTCTCTTGTGTAACCTGGTATTGTTTGGATACTTGTTACATCCCCTTACCCTAACAAGGGGGGTATTGGGTATTGTCTTGGTACCCTCTGAAGATTCCTATGACTCATGAGAACTGTTACCTAGACAATCACTTTGCTAGTATCATGAGTACATAGCTTGGATACGCTGTGGACCATGCATGGCACGGTTTTAGCGAGGTGTAGGATTTCCTCCAATTATGTGTGAAACACATTAAAGGGGAAACCCCAGGACAAAGGCAGAAAGCCAGTTGGCACAGACTTTCACCCTCATAAAGGTAAGTCATCCCCTATAAATAGAATTGGTTTGTATTATTTTTCCTAACGATGTAAACCTTTAGCTATTCATACAAATTGGCCCCCCAGCACCTATCCCCCTTGAAGTCTTACCTCCAAGCAAAGTTGGTTCAGAGCCCAGGTGTCGGTGAGCATGGTAGCAACTTCCTGCCAACCCCATGCTAACTAGTGAGGGGATGGTTAACCCTCGCTAAAAGTCCAATGGCTTGTCTTTCAGCTTCGCCAAAAGTAATATCCCCTATAGAATACCTACAGGTTTGTATAGTTAGGAACAATACAAGTTACTTCCAAATATGTCATATTTCATCAAAAAAAAAATTTTTGTTCTGTATTAAAGCAATTTATTTTTAATTATATAGTAAAAGTGGATACTTTAGTGAATTTTTATACGCTACATAGTATTTTGTATGAATTTTATACATAAATGCAAAAGTAAGTATTTCATTGAAATATTTTTTTTTTACGTATTTCTTATTTCTATTGAAGATGAATCCAACTTGTCACCTGAAAAGAAGTTTAAAGCAGATACTGAGGTAGAAAAGAATCATTCAAGCAAAGATGATGATGACCTTATAATTGCAAAGGATAGTTCTGCACCAGAGGGCCATGGTGAGTAATCTCTCTCTCTCTCTCTCTCTCTCTCTCTCTCTCTCTCTCCAGTATATATATATATATACATATATATATATATACATATATATATATATACATATATATATATATATATATAGATATATGTATATATATACATATATATATATATATATACATATATATATATACATACATATATATATACATATATATATATATATACATATATATATATATACATATATATATATATATATATATTATATATATATATATATATATACATATATATATTTATATATATATATATATATACATATACATATATATATATATATATATATATGAAGAGAGCTGTCTGTTGATACTTTTGTCTTTACATTGTTTGTTTGTATCTTGGTAGCCTACTGACAAACATAATACATAAAATACATGTATATGATGATGGTGATGATGAACATCTTCTAAATAAATGTAAAAGGCTATTGAGGATGAGAAGAGTTTAAAATTCTCTAGAAAAAATAATAAAAAACATGTTCATTGCACATGGGGTTAATAGTTATTGCCAGACATATTTAATAAATTAGATTAACAAAATCATATACTGTACATACACATATATATACTTAAATATATATGGGTGTGTGTGTGTGTTTGTGTATATATATATATATATATATATATAGTTTTTATGTTGAATGGGCTGACATAAGGGATTTTGACGAAGGAAAAATCTATTTCTGGGCGAGAGACCCGTGTCGGCCAGTGAAATGCTCCTATAGCACCATTTCTAAGGTATATAACTGCTATATATTACCAGAGAAAAAATTGCATGGGAATGCCAGGTTGATCCCAGCTCGCTCACCTGTATAAGGTGTCGATATAATACTGGGGCGCAATAAATCACAACCAGAGGCCTCGCACCATTTAGATGTCTCCTGTCAAAATCCCCGAATAGCGAGGCGCCGTTCAACCTTATACTACTACTAACCAACCCACGCCAGTGACGTCACTCCTTATAGCACCCCAAATTGGGGCCCAATTAGGGAGGGACGGGCGGGTTCACTGGGCGACACGAGTCTCTCGCCCAGAAATAGATTTTTCCTTCGTCAAAATCCCTTTTCTGGTCTCCGACCCGTGTCGGCCAGTGAAATCATACCAGAGAATGGGGACCCAATAAGGCTAACTACCTGGAGGGAATAACACAGAATTAATATAGCTGATGAATATTAATATAAAAAAAGAGGGACATGGAAACCCGTAAACAGATCAACACGTAAAAGACAGAAACAATTAGACACGATACATAAACAAAATGAAACCCGAAGGGAAAGTCAACAGGTATGAATAATGTTAATACAGCTTGGTAAGCAAAATGCAGTAAATCATACAATCATAGATATAAATAATTAATATAACAAAGGAAGATCAGCTCGGGGATTTCAAAAACAAGTGAAATCAAAATAATTCGAGAAATCGATCAATTGAATAATAAATAATACATCATGGTAAATAAAACAGGTAGGAACAACAGGTAAGCCAGGCAGGAGGGAAAGAGGACAGAGCAAGACTTTGTGATTAGGACTCAGTACCCTCGGGAGGAACTACATTCCCCGCAGCTACTGTGGCAAATCTAAGAGCTTCTAAGGGTTTTAGGTAGTGGCGCTTGAAAACTTTAGGGGACTTCCAACCGGTATATTTTGAGAGCTCATCAAATTTCATATGGTGGAAAAAATTAATTGAGGTAGCCACAGCTCGAATATCATGGACATGTGGGAATGATTGAGGATTAGCTTGTTTAATAAAATAAAGAATTTGTTGCCTGATTCCTTTAAGGGTAATAGTTCCTCCGTGCTCTCTAATAAATAAGGGCCCTGTGGTTGTAGTGGAAGTTCTACTTAAGTAGGATTTCAGGGTGGTAACTGGACACAGGGATGGATCCCTAGGAAGTGGAACAATCTTCCTGGGGGACCACCTGTTCTGGGGATCCTCATTTTTAGCCACGAACACTTTGTTAGGGGAGAGAAGGACCTCACCGGAAGGGAGAAACTCTATGTGACCTGGGTCTCTAGATAAAGCTGACAATTCCGAGATTCTGGAGCCAGAGGCGAGGCTCAAAAGGAAAAGTGACTTTCTTAATAATGCCATATAGTTACAGGATTCATTTGGAGTGTTAGAGGCCAGCTTAAGAACATCGTTTAAAAACCAGGAAACTGCGCTAGGGCGAGTGGAAGGTTTTAGCCTGGCACAAGCTTTCGGAATGGATGAGAAATATGAATCCGTTAAATCAATGCCAAAACCAATATGGAAGATCTTTTTCAAGGCTGACTTAATTGTAGTAATGGTACTGGCTGCCAGACCTGATTCGAAGAGGGTCCGGAAGAATGTCACAGTTAGGTTCATTGTCATTTTCTCAACCTGGGAGTCTCTCAAGAACTTAGCTAATTTCTTGACAGCTGAGTCATATTGTCGGAGAGTAGATTCCCTTTTGTCGGATTCCAGGAAAATAGTATTCGAAGGATCGATGCTCGCACCTCGTTGGGCTGCGAACTTCATGAAGTCCATAAAGTTAGGGCATTCAGAATCCTTGAGGAAGCGAACACATTGCGAGTTTGTACTGTCTGTGTGAGCACCGGATTGGGAATCCGGCGGGGGCTGAGACCTAGCTCTAGCAACAAGGGGAACCAATTGCTCTTGGGCCAGTTGGGGGCTACAAGAGCCACTCGACCTTTGAAGGATCTGAGTTTGTGCAGAACTTTCAGCAGGAGATTCACCGGAGGAAACAGATAAATCGTCTTCCAGGTATTCCAATCTAGAATCATAGAGTCCGTGGCATAAGCCTGAGGGTCCAGGTTGGGGGTTACGTAACAATCTAGTTTGCGATTGAATTCCGTCGCAAACAGATCCACCTGGAGACCCGGGACTTGAGATAGTATCCACTGGAAGGATCGATGGTCTAGTGACCATTCCGACTCTAGCGGAGTCGTCCGGGAAAGGGAGTCCGCTACCACATTCCGGACTCCTGCTAGATGGACTGCTGACAGGTGCCACTTGTGCATTGCCGCCATGGAGAAAATCTGCAACATGACGTGGTTTATTTGGGCTGATCTGGAGCCTCCTCTGTTGAGGCAGTGAACTATGACTGCACTTTCAAGAACCAGTCTGATATGGAGATTCCTGGCTGGATTGAGACGTTTTAAAGTGAGGAAGACTGCCATGGCCTCGAGGACGTTGATGTGCATGTGTCGGAAGACTGATGACCATAACCCTTGGACTTTCTTGTGTTCGGAGTAACCTCCCCACCCTGAGTAGGTAGGCTTCGAGACGATATCAGGTATACCAACCTGCCAGACCCACGAGTGATATGATCACGTGGAAAGGTTAAAAACACTATAAAAAACATAACACATGGTAAATAAGAGAGGAAGGCATGCTGGATGATGATAACAATAATAAAATTAACTATAAATCAATCGTTAAAACAAACGAGGGTGCGAACAAGAGACAGAAAAGAACCAGCCTGACGGCGCTAGGAGTAGGCAGGGCTACCAACAGAACACAGGATCAGTGAAGTGCTAACAAAATGAAAACTAAATTGTAATAACTGACTCATGAAAGCCCTTCGAACTAATGCAATCATACGAATGACGTTAAAATAGTAAGCGAGTCCGTGGCGTGCGAACGTAAATAAGCTAAGATATGATATGTGGAAAAGAACGCCGATGGCGATCAGGCATGCCAACCTCCAATATACGCACATGAATATGAAATAACTGTTATCATAAAACAGGACAATATAAATTGATACGGTGTGTGAACCGTGGAGATCCATAAAGTTCACAACGAGAAACAATCAGTATGGAGGACTAATTGAAAATCGTTAGAACGAACGAGAGAGAGAGAGGAAGGAGCCTGTACCGAGGGAGACCCAGCAAGGTCGTGAATAAAAACTGAATAATATAAACCAAAACGGACAAGGCCCCCTCCTAAATCTCAAAACTCATAGCTCTGGTACTTAACTTAGATGTAGTGACAGTGGAGTCGGACATCTTGAGGTAAATCCAGAGAAAAACAGCGAAATTTACACACAACACAAAGTATTGTTAACGAAATGCGTGCTATAAAAGGAGTGACGTCACTGGCGTGGGTTGGTTAGTAGTAGTATGAGGTTGAACGGCGCCTCGCTATTCGGGGATTTTGACAGGAGACATCTAAATGGTGCGAGGCCTCTGGTTGTGATTTATTGCGCCCCAGTATTATATCGACACCTTATACAGGTGAGCGAGCTGGGTTCAACCTGGCATTCCCATGCAATTTTTTCTCTGGTAATATATAGCAGTTATATACCTTAGAAATGGTGCTATAGGAGCATTTCACTGGCCGACACGGGTCGGAGCCCAGAAAAGTCTTTTTATAGTTTATAAATGATATTTCTGTTTTGCCCTTGTTACTGTTTGTAGAATTATTTATTGTTAATTTGTTATCATTTATTTATTTCTTTATTTCTTTTCCTCACTGGGCTATTTTTCCCTGTTTGGGCCTTTGGGCTTATAGCATCTTGCTTTTCCAACTAGTGTTGTAGCTTGGCTAGTAATAATATATATATATATATATATATATGTATGTATGTATGATTAAATATATGCATGTACTATGCATGTAATACATAAATAGGAAGGAATAAATAGAATAGGGAATGCATATAAGTAAAACGTGAGCTACTTATAAGAACCAGTGTTTAACCATGACCCCCAAGGTCTTAAAATCAAAATCAATTACCACTCTCCCATGTTTAATCCAGCTTAACTTCAGGTGTATTTATTTTAAGCGTCGCAAAGGAAAATAGCTTAAAGAAGAGGAATCCTCCACTAAGTATTTTGAAAAAGGTCATCATTCAATGGTCAGCTTTGATTGGAATGGTTATAGTAATAAATATAGATACAGTATATATATATATATATATATACTATATATATATATATATATATACATATATATGTATATACTATATATATATATATACATATATATGTATATACTATATATATATATATATACTATATATATATATATATATACATATATATGTATATACTATATATATATATATATACTGTATATATATATATATATACTGTATATATATATATATATATATATTATATATATGTGTATATATATATATATATAGAGTTGACATTTTACTATCTGCCCTCACATTAGATTTCTTTTCAGGTTCAACAGTTGCTTCATTTTACAACAATTTAGAAAATAAAGGTTTGCAAGAAAGGAAACAAAGTAGAATATTCTTCATGAGAAATTCAAACAACTGGATTAAGAGCTACATTATAGGCCATTGTCTTGAGCTTATAAGAGACAGACAAGTGGATGATTATCCATAGTTGCACTAGATTTGGGATGTGGTAATGGAGGAGTCCAGAGCGTAAGTGGCAGAAGGTATGTAAAACTAATTTGTTTTACTTTCTTTTATTATATGAGTGCTAATTGATATTTATTAAGATTATAAGTGAATTTTCAGATTATTCAGTATAGGACATTACTCAAAGATACAGAGTACATTGCACTCTGTATGATAAAACTTTGACATACCCTCAAGTTTTATGAATTTTTATATTAGAGAATTACATATATATTGCTACTGATAATAATTCCACTGTATAACTGCTCAAGATAGGGAGGCATGAGTGTCTGGTTTCTTGTGTTATTACAAGTCAGATGACTAAAAACTCTTCCACTAGGATCAGAGTCTTTCCTTCAGACAATCATATCAGCAGGCTCAGAGGGGCAACACATCAGTTCTTGTACAAGAAAAAACTTTCCTATTCAGCTGTGGCAGTGTCCTCTGGGACATCTTTCCTAGAAGAAATTTTTCTACACGGGTGACATCATCAGTGATCACTAAGCTGTACCTGAAGCATCACGGGTCTATAGCTAGCGATCTCCCATCCCATGTTGATCCAGTAGACTAGGTGGTTTCAGATCATCTTGCTTGGTTGTTGAATGACAAAAATTCTCCACCTTCAGAGATACCTGTTTTCTGAGGCATCCAAGGAATGGTGGAGAGCACTCCTGGAGGACCTAGTCACATTAGGGGTGTGGTCAACAGAAGAATGGCACTTGCACATCAACCTGCTGGAAATGTGAGCAGCATCTAAGCACTGCAAGTGTTTCAACAGTTTATAGAGCAATCACATCCTGTATTATGTCAACAAGCAATGTGTCATGGTTCTGCACATGCATCATAAATTGACGAAACAGGTGCACTTCTGGGCAGTGGATAACACTGTAGACCTGTCAGCAGTCTATGTTTCTGGCAAGATGAATGTTATAACAGGCATGTTGATTATTTATGGATATTAGGTCAAGGGTGTTTTCTTTGCCCAACATTTTAATCCTCGTTCCGGATGTGTTTGTTTTTATTTTAGGAGATTGTCAATGTTGCATATTTTGATAAATCTATTTACATGCCAATGTTTTCAGTCAGCTGATATCACTACCTGGTTAACTAGTTTAAGTATCTTTAAATATTTCTGCAGCTATTTGTACTTGAATCCCCTTTTATTTTAACAATTAATAACTAAAAGTTGCCTCTGATGAGTAGTACACTAAATGTGCAGCTATAGTTTAGTTTGCAATGAAGTGTGTGAATTAAATATTGACAAAATTATGTTCAGTGACTGCTTCTTACTAAGTGTGAGGTAATAATATTCATTCAAGTAATTCTTACTGCATTTTAGTTAAGAAGTTCTATTGTTAATGTTGTACAGTAAGAGGGGTGAAAGGAAGTATGACCACGCATTGTAAGGCGCCTTGGACTTTTCAAAGAAGGGTTTTGACGAGTTTCAAAAGAATATTTTATGGAAGATCAATAAGCTATCTCTTATTGCATCCCAAATCTACAACACTGATGAGACTGAGTTGTTTCACTACTCTGTGCTTACTGATACTTTGGCTGATGATTTGGAGAGGGGACTTGGTCGAAAGCTTGCCGGCAACATTTGTCTGCTATGTGTTGAACAAATGAAATGATTTTCCTAATCTGACAGATAAATCTCTAGAAATTAGAAATTCAAAATTGCAGCAGATTTATGTTGAACAGGTTGACATACATCTCTTTTCATAGTTCTATTTTAACAATGTTATTATTGTATTTTATTCATTATTTATAGTTTATTTCCTTATTTTCTTCCCTCACTGGGCTCTTTGTTGGAGTCCTAGGCTTGAGGCCTCCTTCTATTCAAGCCAGGGTTGTTGCACTGGTAGTGATGATAATACTGGAGTTTGCATTATATTTTATGCTATTTTGCTATATTTTACACCCTGGTATGGGATGGTTTACTAAAGATTGTTTTCAAATATGTGACTGCAGTAATAAGATTGTTTACTAGCCAGATTCATGCCAACTTTAGGAGGTTTCCTGTTTTGTGAAGTCTAGCTGAAGGAGGTCTTATTTTTAATGAGAAATAGTTTAAACCCTTTCATACACGTGCTAAAACTCTCAAAGGGTTTGTAATTAGTAGGTGTACAAATCTATTTGAAAGCAATTAAAAAGGTGAAACTATTAAATGAATTTTTGTACAAGGGAAGATCGGATCTTTCAAGGGATGTTGGACAGGTAAAAGGACTTGAGCAATTGGATGGAAGAAGAACCCAAGGCAAAGTCTAAAGCAGTTGAGTAACTTGAGAAGCTGTAAAGAACATTGATTACTGAGATGAATAGGCTCAAGTACTGTATGGTTGTGGTTTGTATCAATGAAATTATAAACCATTTTAGAAAATATTTATTTTTTATTCCATTATTACTCCACATTGAATGATATTAATGCCTTTTCAGGGTAATATTCGTCATTTGGTTTGTGCAGACATAGCCGAGACATCTGTTGAACAGTGTAGAGAACGATATGAAATAACAAAAAACAAAAGTTTTTCAGCAGAATTTATCGTTGCAGATTGCACAAAGGTAGGCACTTACATTATTATAGTTGGTAATGAATTTTGTATATATACAGAGGTAGCAATTTAAAAAGCTTTATTATGAAAAGTAAAGAATTAGATATAGTAGATATAGTTTTTACTTTGTGATCTTGATTACCTTCTAACCAACTGTTTTCAATTATCTTTGTCCTTAAATACTAAGTTTCTCAGAAGAGTGCATAAAAAGGAATATAGTAATACCCTGCCCTACATCATTAATTGACGTACGTCCGAAATGCCCCTGATAAAGTGACATATTTTTCCTATACGATAATGACACAATAGACAACAAAGTACTTCCAACCTGCTATCATTTTATAAGAACTGGATAGTATGTTAACCCTTTTACTCCCAAAGGACGTACTGGTACGTTTCACAAAAACCATCCCTTACCCCCATGGACGTACCGGTACGTCCTTGCAAAAAAATGCTATAAATTTTTTTTTTTCATATTTTTGATAATTTTTTGAGAAAATTCAGGCATTTTCCAAGAAAATGAGACCAACCTGACCTCTCTATGACAAAAACTAAGGCTGTTAGAGCAATTTAAAAAAAAATATACTGCAAAATGTGCTGTGAAAAAAATAACCCCCTGGGGGTTAAGGGTTGGAAATTTCCAAATAGCCTGGGGGTAAAAGGGTTAAAAAGTTTCCTTTAGTAATATTAACACATTAAGAATGGTCGCTTTACCCTAAACTTGGCATATTCTGCTTGCTGGACATAAAAGAAAGTGATGAACTAGTGATGAGGAAGCCTTTCTAGTAACATATTGAAAACTGCAGTATTTGTCATGAATAAAAGTGGACATCGTAGTCCAAGCCAGGCCTAAGGCGCAAGCAATGAATATTAACTTTTCATCCTTTTCATATCTTTGGGTCATGTCCAATTTATCTAATATCATTATAACATGACTTTTCAATTTCCAAACTAACATCAAGAAAGAGGGCCAAGATTCAAAAGGATAACTTCAACCCAAATGCACAACAGAACAGAATACTTGTAAACAACTACCATTATGTAGGCAGTAGGCTATCTAGCTCAAACGAGCTGGTCTCTGTTTAAGACTCATTCCTGTGAATCTTTTCATTTTCATTTTATCTTATTGTAATTCTTATTTTGAGTTATTAATAAGACGTTTTAGCTTATTTTTTATCAGTAATGGTCATAGATTAAGCTTTAAGTTTATCTTACTTTTAACTTCCATTCAAATTAATTGTTCAACTTACCAAAGTAACAAAGCCAACCGCATTTTAATCAGGATACATGCGTGTACCTGTATTGTGCTGAACACCTTTGAGAAGGATCGAAGTGAAACAGCATAATTTTTCTCTATACCTCTAATATTTACTGTGTATTTTGTCTACTGTATTTTCACATTAGTAATATGTATTTTGAAATTTTATATTTCATTTAGTTTAGTATTTTTAACCATTTTTTTGTTATTGTGCAACGAAGAGATCAACATGAGATTGCGTAAATCTGCGTAATCTGGATTTACTGTAATTCTTCCATCTAATATTTAAGGATGAACGATGTACAGTAAAACAGCGTAAAGATGAGCATTACTGTACTATATTATTCAGATGACGGCACTATCAAGTAAGAAGCAAACGTTGAATATTTTGGAAAAGAAGCAAAATTTTTATTTCAGTTATCTGTTCTTTTCTGGAAAAGCTTACTTGAGGCCATCTATACATTGATTGACTTGCAAAAGCTGTCTGCTTGTTTGGTGAAAGCTGTACATTATATATTTTTGGGGTTAAGTAAAAGTATGTATTGGCCATTTCCAATTGAATTTTGTAACCCAACATCACAAGTTGTAATAAGGATTCAAAACTTCGTATTTGAATATGCATTAATTCTGTTTATTGTTATTATGAAAACAAAATGTGTGGTATGAAGGTCTTTAGTAGTTCTTTGTTGTAAATTCTAAAGTTGCAATTGCATACTTATATTACTGTACTTACATGTTTTTTTCTCTCTTTTTAGACCAGAATAAAAAATTTGATGAAGAATCCTGAGAGGAAGGTTGATCTGGTGTCTTGTCAATTTGCATTTCATTATTGTTTTGAAAGTCTTCCACAAGCAGAAACAATGCTACAGAATATTTCGGAGAATCTGAAAAAAGGAGGATACTTCTGTGCAACGCTTCCAAATGCTCATGAAATTATGTGAGTATAGTTTTCAATATTTTTTAGCTAGAAGCCATTTTGTGATTATATCAAATACAAAACCATTACTTTAACTTTTGTCTGTCATATCCAGATTTGGTACTCTTGCTTTGTGAATGGGAAATTACCAGTAGTTACTGGTTGAACTGTGTAATGGGCTTTGGAACAAATCGGGTAATTGCAGTAACCAACTGTCATACAAACCAGATGCATTCTGAGAATGTCTTTGGAAGCTATAAAGTTTGGTAGTCCGGCGCCATTAGGGTTAGACAAGCCTCACTATTTTCCATCAGCAAATCCTGCTAGCATTAGTTAACTAGCTTATGAATGTAATAAGAATCCCTGCATTACGATATTAATTGTACAGTAATAGTAATCTGTTAATGATTTTCTTGACATTTTATCGACCAACAATTTCAAGTTTGTCTTTAAAACTTTTTTGTTAGCTGATCACCCTAATTATAGCGAGTATCTATGTAAAATATACTAATCTGAGTAAACCGAGAATTTTTAAAGCTATTTGTTCTTAATGTATAAAAATTATATAAATTGCATTTACTTCTGATGACCAACAAAATCAATTTGTTCCGTAACCGAAATACAAACCACGCTATTTACACAGGGTTTACCTTTTAGCGCAGCTGAAATGGCGAGCCATTAGAATTTAACGAGGGTGTAACACCCCCCCGCTAGTTAGCGGGGGGGTAGGGGAGTGGTAGCTAGCTACCCCTCCCCTCCCTCACACACAGATGAATGCTCACTTTCACTTTTGGCTCGGACTGTGGCAGACGTCTCTGTCTTGGTCCTCTCTTGGCAGCCATTGTTTGTTTTGTCTTTACTTAATCGCTTACTTTTCATTTACTCAATATATATGTAAACATGTTTTCATGTTCGTATACTGTACATATTTGAGTATAGAAATCAGTAAGTTTCCTTTTCAGATTTGTGTGTGTAGTGTACTTATCCACGTGGTGTCCTCGGCAGTTGGCCGCCACGGCATTATGGGTGGCGATCGAGTTTGACTTATGGCTTTCTCTCTCTCTCTCTTGAGGTCGTTCACCCTTTTACTACGTGTTACTACGCCCTTGTAGCTTCCTTTCCGTGTGGGGGGGTTGCTACGCCGTATGTTTGTCTCAATTAGTTTATGAATCTAATTGTATTTGTTGATTTTTCAGCTTTGTAGAACGATTCCTTTCGGGGTTTTCGTTCTTTCTTTAGTGTTCATTCATTTTTAAGTTACATAATTACATAGTTACATAATTATAATTGTTATAATTCTGATTTGGTTACAGCTCTCCTTCCGTGAGTGTAAGTGGTTGTGAGGGCACGTGTCTGTTGTGTAATTCTTGTTTCCTTTCCCTCGGGATTCCTCTTCGGAGCCTTCCCGGGGGAATGAATGTGTACTAATGTTTTTTTGTTTTATTTTTTTACAGTTACCGATCTAGTTCGTTTCTGTAATATGGCAACGGTGTGAGCTGTCTTGTTGAGTCCTGGGGATTCGGCTGTTGCTGCCTCCCCCCTTGTGTTTTCGTCAGGGGCGTGTCTCCTTCTACTGGAAGTACTCCCGTGACGACGGACAGCTCTCCAGTTCATTTTAGAACTCTCAGGAGGCTTGCCTCCTTGGGCAGGTAACTTTCCTTCCGAGGGAAGTTTTTCCTGTCCAGGCTTGAGTTTTTCCCCTTATGGAGGGTTCTCCTCTTGCCTTTTTTTCTTGGGACTATGCTCTTGGTGCTGAACGGTCTCACCTGCAGTTTCGCTCAAGGGGCTGGGCAACTGCAGGAGCTCCTCTTCGGAGGATTGCTCCTTTTAGGTCACTGCTGACCAGTCTCTTCTACGAAGTGTTCCTCTTTCGTTCGCGAGAGAGTACACTCATAGAGACTCCTCTTCGGAGGTTTCTTCTGTTGCTGTTGCTGTTGGCTCCCTCGCCGTAAGGCCCACCGTCCGCCTCGTCGTAAGGGCCTCTCATCTCCCTATAAGGGTGCTTGTGGCGCCTTTTTGAATCTCCGTTTGCAGCCTACAACTCCTTTTTCTCGATCTCCCGCCTTGGTGCAAATGGACAGCAGTCTGATCTCGTCTTCCGACGGGCAACGGTCTTCCCGACGGACAACGGTCTTCCCGACGGACAGCAGTTTTCCGACGAACATCAGTCTCCCGGCGGACAACGATCCCTTCGGGGCAAAGGGTTGCCTCCCACGGGGGTTCTTCCCTTGCGTGTCAGGGTTTCCCTGCGCGCCCTTCTGCTGTGTTCTCTCCTGCTCCTGCTCAGTGTTAACGCACAGGCGCTCTTCTGCTCATCAGCGCTCTCCTGTTCGTCAGCGCTTTCATGATGATCATCCCTGCTGTTCCTGTTGGTTCCTGTTACGCGCCCTGTGCGCCCACGTTCGCCTCGCGATCTAGAACTTCGGTTCAGGTCGGGGTCAAGGACTCTTCTTCTATGCGCAGGCTTCCACGCGTAGCCTTCTGCTCGTCAGCGATCATCAGCTCACCAGCGATCACCTGTCTCTCGGCGATCTCCGGTTCGCCCACGTGTGTTACAGCCGGCACGCCAACGTTCTCCAACTCTTCTGAAGGAACATGGTTCACCAGCTACTAGTTCACCTGCGCATGCTGATCGCCATCGCGCGACCCTCAACTGCGGATGCTGATCGCCATCGCGCGACCCTCAACTGCGGATGCTGATCGCCATCGCGCGACCCTCAACTGCGGATGCTGATCGCCATCGCGCGACCCTCAACTGCGGATGCTGATCGCCATCGCGCGACCCTCAACTGCGGATGCTGATCGCCATCGCGCGACCGCCCACCTGCGGATGCTGATCGCCATCGCACGACCGCCCACCTGCCCACCTGCGGGTGCTGATCGCCATCGCGCGACCGCCCACCTGCGGATGCTGATCGCCATCGCGCGACCGCCCACCTGCGGATGCTGATCGCCATCGCGCGACCGCCCACCTGCGGATGCTGATCGCCATCGCGCGACCGCCCACCTGCGGATGCTGATCGCCATCGCGCGACCGCCCACCTGCGGATGCTGATCGCCATCGCGCGACCGCCCACCTGCGGATGCTGATCGCCATCGCGCGACCGCCCACCTGCGGATGCTGATCGCCATCGCGCGACCGCCCACCTGCAGAGGCTGATCGCCATCGCGCGACCGCCCACCTGCAGAGGCTGCTCGCCATCGCGCGACCGCCCACCTGCAGAGGCTGATCACCATCGCGCGATCGCCCTCCTGCACATGCTGCTCGCGATCGCTCACCTTCGCATATTGCTCCCCAACGCACGATCGCTCACCTACGCATGCTGCTCGACCATCGCGTCGGCATAACACAACGCGCCATCGCCAACCTGCGCGTTAGCGCTCACCAGCTCACCACCGATCGCTTGTTGATCCATATCGCCAGCGGTCTTCCTCGCCCACGCGGCAGCGCGTTTCCTCGCCATCGCGCTAACGCTTGCGTTCGCCGCCTCGGACTCGCGCTCATCCACCTGCCCACCCTCACGACCGCTCGCCCGCGCGTCTACGCTCATGCGCGTCCGCGCCCATGCTCTCCAATGTTCGCCCACGCACGAACCAACGATTTTCCATCACGCGGACGGATGGTGTTCCGTCGCGCGAACCTACAGTGTTTCTTCGCACAAACGTCGGCTTATTTCTTGCAGTATCCATTGCTCGTCTATGGGTTATCGCTCGCCGACCACCAGCTCTCGCCCTTCCTACCACGCTCGCCCTCCTTCTGCGCTCCTTCGCTCACCTTCGTTTGCGTTACCGCGCATGGGCGCTTCCACGTTCGCCCACGCGAAAAATCTTTGAATTACCGTCGCGCAAGCTCCAGGGCGATTGCGACCACGATTCCCAATGGGGTTGTCGCAGCATGGCCGGCCTGGCGAGTTCTTCTGGAGCGTATTTCCAGAACACGGCCTCACCCCGTAAACGCAGAGCATGGCACTTGCAAGAATAGGAGAAACTTAAGGGAGATCTGAGCAACACTCCTCTTTCCTGAACCTGGTTAGCCCTTCCCCGTCATTCCCTGGAAGTATTTTTGGCGGGGGGCTTTCCGTTCGAGATTTCTCCATCGGACAAGGGGTGACTGCTTACCCCTTCCTCTGGGAGCTTACCAGGTTCTTTCCCTCCTCGGTTACGGCCCGAGGTTTGGTTCAAGGAAGCTACAGGAAGATCATGGGTACTTTCCTCCTCTCGAGCTCAGGCACCTTGGCCTTTCGTCGTTAAGTATCTAACTTGCGGACAAGCTCGATGTTGTACCATCTGGACGCTCTGACTGAGGGCTTCCTTCGGGTGTCTCATCTGTGGAGGTCGACGACCTCAGACACCCTTCCATGCTTGAGAAGAGTTTGTTTGTGCCCAAGGACAGAGACTTAGACAGCGGCTGTGCGGAGGAAATCGACTTCCGTTTTCACTCCTCCAAGGCGCTTTCTCCAGACTCTGCAGGGCTCCAGCGCCCTTTTCTTTCAATCACGTCGGCCTAAGTTATCGGCTACGACAACTGGGACAAGGTGTCCAATTGCAGTTTCCTCCTGTCAGGAACAGATGGCACGGGAGACTCCCCCGGGGGGGCATAGTCCTAAAAGGAGTTCACGAACTCTAGGATTGCAGGTTTTTCTCTGGGAGGATGCTTAAGGTTACTCATCCGAATGACAGCTTCCCGATGTCCATTCCCGCACAATCTCTGTGATCAGCCAAGGATATCGCGCCTGCCGTCTCTGTCAGCGAATTCAGTGTCTCTGAACCTCTATGCCATAGCGTCAGCAGAGTTGCCCGGTTGGGCAGAATGATCCATACCTTAGGCGAAGGTCTTCCTTAGGATTATCGACGGCTTCACCCCCGGCCTCTTTCGATCCTTTCTTGTAAGAAAGGATCTGAGAGGGGATGTCCTTAGTCGACCTCTCAGCCTTGATCAAGTTTGTCGAACAAACTTCGGCCAGCGTAGACCAGCAGAATCGATCAGACTGGTAACGAGGCGACAGGACTCCTTAAACCCTGGATCGGAAGGACGGGTACTTTCAGTTTCCATTCCTTCCATCTTCCAGGGTGCTCGTCGAATTCAGCCTAGACTGCAAGTATTCCTGCTTATGATGCAGTGTGGCTATCCCGCCATGTTTCCCCAGAGAACTCTCCCTGCCTTCCTCTTGGCCGCTCAGGTGCAGGCTTCCGCCTCCTCTGCTGTTTGGAGGGCTGGTCAACTCCGGTAGGCTCGGGTTTGACCTTCTTCAGCGCCGGGACAAGCTTCCGGATGCTTACCACGAGTGTGGGCTCATGGTATTTTGCTTGGAGCCTTCTCTTCCTCTGCCTCAACATCTGGAGTATCTGGCCATGATATTGAGTCAACGGCCTTACCACGTTGGAAACCCCGCTTCTTGTCCGTCCAGCGAGGTTAAGCAACGTCGGTACTTGGATGGGTGACCACCTGGGGACGCCAGATTCTGTTACCACATCCTCCGAGCCTTCCTTTCGGTTGACTGTGGCAAGACTGAGGAGAGTCGCAGTACCTGTTCTCAGTCAAGCAGAGCTTTCAGCCCTATCTTGGAACGTTTCCTAGTTCTCCTTTCCTCATTGACCCGTCTATAGTCCGAACGGTCGCCTCAGGATAAGGTCCATGTGGGGCGATCCAAGTTCCGGTGGCTTCAGGCAATGTTTAACCGGCCTTCCTGGCCCCTATGGGACCAGCGGAACTATTAGACCTGCAATGGGTGTTGACCTATGGAGCCTCTTGATGGTAGTGGATATTCTCGTCCTTTCCCCACATTCTTGATGCTGTTCTCGGACTCGTCAAAGGAAAGGGGGGGGCATGTTCCGGTCCAGGCCTATGGTCAAGACCTGAAGGATACCTCTCCATCATTCAGGCAGGCTTAGGGGCCTTAGTCTGGCCCCTCTACAGATCCTACAGCTCCTGCCGAGTCGCCCCGTGCGCGTCGACTTCATGATTCTGGCGTACTCTAACCAGCAGGGGACGCATTTTCACACCTTCACCTCTTGCAGTAGAGATACCGGGATGATTGAGATTCTCTCAATACCACCATCGGCTCTCTCATTCCAGGCAGGGGAATGTTCTCTCAGACTATCCGAGCAGAGCCTCGTAGAGAGAGTGTACCTGGGGGTCTTTGACCTTGGGTAACCAGCAAGTATTGGTCTGGGGGACCTGATCGCGACAGCTTGGAACCTCAAGCTTCCGCTATTCTTCCCCCCAGTCTCAGACCCCGAAACTCTGCAAGATGCATTCCGGTGATGGTGGGACAACTTCGACACCTGCGTCTTCCCTCCCTTTTGTCTGTGGACAATGGGTCTCAACAAGACCAGGTTGTCTGTCAACCTTTCAATGGGAGAGCTCCACTGGGACTATGCGCAGAACGGTTTCTGGACCCTCTGCATCCCCTGACGGAACTCCCGGGAGAGCTTCTCCCACGGCGCAGACTACTCAAGCAACCACACTGCGACATCTCTCCCGAACCGGGGCGTCGCTTCGGCTTCATGCCTGGAGACACTACGCCTCCTACTCAAGAAGAGACAACCCGCTACAGTCGCGGTACGGAGGTCGCGTCATCTGCGATAGTCATCCACAGGGGTCTCCCAGGCAAAGTGAAGAGTCTAAGGTGGTTGGTGCCGTGGGAGATATACCTCTTCCCTTGAGGCCTCTTCTCCAGCAATAACGGTCTTATTGACTTTCAGCGGGAGGAAACTCCTTTCCGCTCTCGGCAATGAAGCCTGTCGCTCAGCCTTTCCCTGACCTTCAGGCTTAAAGGAATAACTTTTTCCTGCCCGCTGGATCTATCCTCGCTCATGCGAAGCTACGATCGTCCCTGCCCTAGTCGGAGGAAGACCTCCAACTTGGAGCATGGCTCGGACTTTTAGTCCTTTAAGAGATCTTCTCAAGACCCTTTACGACAGGCCTCGGATTGTATTCGTATTCCGCTTTGGGTCTCCTGCTCACTCTGGCCACGGCCAGTGTGTAAGTAATCTTCTTGGTCTCTTACGACTCCCCCCTTCTAAGGAAGAGGGGAAGGCAACATTCAGGCTCACTCCTGAGTTGTTGGCTAGACTCAGAATCTGGGGGTCCCGGCCCTTCGGTCCGATTCATTCAAGATTTCGAGTCTCCATTCTGTATCTGATGTCCCAAGACCTTCTCTTTCTTGCCAGTAAAGGAATCGAGAGGTTAGCGCTGGGAACAGCTGCAGTTTGTCCTCAGTTGCAGCCGATTTGGGAGCACAAGGAGGACATGGGGGAGAGTCACCAGTATACCTCTTCAGCCCGGACTCAAGGACATTCATCTCGGCCTGTCTCCAGACCCTCCCCTGTCACGTCGCCCTACAGCACGATGTTGGATACATCGCAACGTCCCTCGCCTTCGAGTAATACTACTCTGTGACGCAGGTGCTACAAGCTGGAGTCTGGAAGCGTCTAATGACCTTCGCAGCCCGCTTCCTGCAGGGCGTGACCCACGGGAGTCTCGATACGTTTTCTATCGCTCTGTGGTGGCTACACAACAGCTGGTCTAACCTCAGGCTCCTTTTTGGACAGGTAGCAGAAGGTTGAGGGCATTGTTATCAGGTTTTAGTCTGCATGAACGAAAGAAGTATGTCTGGCCCTTTCTTCTTTCTTCATCATCCCCTCTACGGGGAAGCAGCATCCTGGTCTCTGCATAGCTGACCTCGAACCTCTGCAGGTAAACTATGCTTCCTTGTGTTCCGAGTATTGAGTCAATACTGTCGCGTCCCCCATACCCTGACGAGGTGGTATTGGGAACGTCCTAACCCAGAGTTCCTTCGGGAACTCCAGGTCAACTGCCTAGGACGGGTCACACTTCTTCCTTCACACACAAGCTTACGTAGGCCACATGGTTCCTTGCGAAGCAAGGAACTTGTGAGGTGCAGGGACTCCTTTTATCGAGTGCTACTCACTCGGATTCTGAGTCCCCGGGTAAAGCCAAAGCCAGTATGGCTGGGGACTTTCCACCCTACCTAAGGGGTAAGTCACCCTGTGTAAATAGCGTGGTTTGTATTTCGGTTACGGAACAAATGACAAATTCGAAGATAATTTGTATTTTTCCTAACCATACAAACCTTAGCTATTTACACACATTTGCCCGCCAGCCCTGTCCCCCAAGACAAGTGAAAGTGAGCATTCATCTGTGTGTGAGGGAGGGGAGGGGTAGCTAGCTACCACTCCCCTACCCCCCCGCTAACTAGCGCGGGGGTAATACACCCTCGTTAAATTCTAATGGCTCGCCATTTCAGCTGCGCTAAAAGGTAAACCCTGTGTAAATAGCTAAGGTTTGTATGGTTAGGAAAAATACAAATTATATTCGAATTTGTCATTTTGTTCTTACATTATTACACATTTGTGCTAAAGGTTTCTATTTTTGATAAGTAGGACATCAGGCTAAATAGTGAGATTTTTTATTACGCTATCAAACCAACAAACATTATCATTAAAGGAAATATTTAATGCAAAATCTTTTTGAAATTAATGCCAAATTAAAAATTTTAATCCTAAATAAAGATAAAGCATTTAATTACTGTTGTATCAATTATACCGTGTAAGCTAGAACGTTAATCAAATTGCCTTTATGGGATACAGTACCAAAATGTTTGGTAAAATTTAGATGTGTATTTTTTTTGTTGAAAAAATAGACTTGCCTACGTTGCGAAACATCCAAAAGCTATGATGGTACTGTAGCTACTATCGAGACATTAGTATCGTAAATATTAGCATTGCATAATTGTGAACTTTTAATTTTTTTCTGCATTCCATAATTCCATATTATAGCTGTGAATACTGTATCACCTAAAATAATGGTCAGTAAAAGTTGTTTTTCTATATAAGGACAATCTATTAAAAAAAAAGAAGTTTCAAAATTGGATGAACTATAAAAACAATGATAAACAAATGCTGCACAACATTTATTTTTCATTTTCAAATTACAGTACTGTGATGTACTGCAGCTGGGAATGTCATTGACAAAACAACAGTTAAGATGTTATTAGTAAGAAATTGCTCTTTTTCTCATAAATAGCTTGTTTATTTATCCATTTTATGACTCATTAGAAAACACTAATCATAGATATACAGTACAGAAAAATAAATTTTCTATTTCATTTTAAAAAGTAGAAGTAAGATTCAAAATTAAAAAAAAATTAGTAAGCGCATAAAAAGATGATTAAATCCTTGGACTTGAAATGAAAACAAAAAAATTTAAATATTGCCGACATATTTAACAACTACGGCTGACGATCATTTGATCAGAATGTCAGCATATATATGATAAGAAAAAGTATTTAGACTTTCCGCCTTAACCTCTTTGCTACGACAACGTCGTTATACGTCAAAACATGCCTGTTAATACACCATAATGTCCGGATACATCATTATCACCATTATTATTATTATTATTATTATTATTATTATTATTGTTATTATTATTATTATTATGATGATTATTATTATTATTATTACAAGCTAAGTAACAAAAGAGTTTAGCACATGGTTGTACATCACACACAATTCACACCCAGGAGATTTAAAAAAAAAAATCCTCTTTTATAGTTTATATATAAAAGATCTGATTTAATGTTGTTACTGTTCGTAAAATATTTTATTTTCATTGTTCATGATGTCTCATATACTGTAGTTTATTCATTTCCTTTGCTCACTGGGCTATTTTTCCATGTTGAAGCCCTTAGGCTTATAGCATCCTGCTTTTCCAACTAGGGTTGTAGCTTAGTAATAATAATAATAATAATTAGCCCCTCCTCCTTATTCAGCCAACCAACAGTCTTTGGGCTTCTAGCCTTTACTTCTGAATATGTAAGAGCTATTTAGGACGTTTTTCGTTACCAATAATAATCACAGTGCTCTCTCTGGCCAATGGCAACATTCCCTGCCCGAGGCATTACTCAACCCCCCCCCTCAACACCCCCAGCTTGGAGATGTAAGATCCTCCTATCTCGCCTCATAACCAAACAAAATACTTGCAATTCTAGTCCTTATTCTTGATTATGTAAGTTCTATTTATATATTTTTATGTTGGCATAGTGTTCAAAGCCTCTCCCCCTCTGACTACCACAAGTCTTACCCACAACGAGACAAAAACGTTTTGCCAGTAATACAAGTTGTTGACACATGACGAGATTTATCTTTCTTATTTTATTCATTTTTACTCAATTATTATTCCTACAAAATATCATTGTCTCTCATATATTTCAAATTATTATTGTTCATTGTTTTCACAAGTAAAAGTTGGCTACTGGCATTATTTCCATTTATTTCCATTCTACGCAGTATTCGCCATGTTCTTACATGTGCAGTCTCTATTTCCAAGCTCATGAAATACCCAGAACAGGAATGATGCAGTTTATAGTAAGAGTCACACGGAAGATGGAATGATAGATGTACGAACAAACCTTATGTCCAATGAACTAAATTTATATTTCTCTCTCTCTCTCTCCCTCTCTCTCTCTCTCTCTCTCTCTCTCTCTCTCTCTCTCTCTCTCTCTCTCTCTCTCTCTCTCTCTCTCTCTCTCTCTCTCTCATAACAAGAAAATTAAATAATGATATACTCTACAGTAAGAAAATACTGATAAAATATGACTTAGATGATTGCCTAATCCTGACGCATCATGATAGATCTACGGAAACCTCACTTTTTAAGTTCGACATACAGTACTTCCAGGTCAGTCCCTATCTTGGTCGTAAGTTGACAACTACTTGTAAAACAAGTTTCTAAAAAGTTATTCTATTATCACTTCACAATGAATGGAAAAAATATTTCGGTTTAGAGTGAAATACAATGGAAAATAAAGCAAACTTTTGAAAAACTATTCTGTAATCAGCAGTAAAACAAATAAACTTGTAAATGTTGGTTATTAATGAGTAAGTGAGCAAGTATATCCGATAATGACAAATCTCGTATATAGCTTGAGTAGCGGATCCGCGGTCTCATAGTCAAAGAGAAAAGTGTAAATTAAGATTTTGATACTGGTAACATGACCTATGCCACTTATGATTGTTCGACTTACGACCTGCCTGTGATGACTTCACAAGTCTGTCAGAAATAGTACACTAATAGGGCAATTATTTCATTAGGAAAAAAGAAGTATTTTTCTTTTTAATTTTTTTTTTTTTATTATATACAGTATCCATTTTAAATATGAGATATACAGCCATACCTCTATTTGTGAAGGAATCTGCTTACAAAATTTTCACGCTACGAAACGAGATGCGAAGATTTTTCTAACTCACATTACAAAAACATTTTCATGATGCGAAAAGAGATTTTCCAGCCAGGCCGAGAATAAAAAAGTGACTTATTAAAAAGAAAAAAATGGATTCAATCGATAGAAAATGTATATCTATAGTAAGGGTAACAATAAAGGGATTTTGACGAAGGAAAAATCTATTTCTGGGCGAGGGACCTGTGTCGCCCAGTGAAATGCTCCTTATAGCACCATTTCTATGGTATAAATACTGCTAAATATACCAGAGAAAAATGTTGCATGGAATGCTAGGAATATACCCAGCTCGCTCACCCTTATAGGGTGTCGGTATAGTAACTGGGGCGAGTAAAAACCACTATCAGAGGTCCCTTACCAAATAGTCTTCTCCTTCCTCAACATCCCCCATTACTACGAGGTGCTGTTCTACATCCGACTACTGCCCGCTACTACGGCTACTCCCCCCCCCCCCCACCACCACCACCACTACCGCTACCCATGATTCTTCCATCATTTCTAACTTAGCACTGTGATAGTCAACATGCATTCTTGTGTTCGAACCTTTATTTTGTGTTTAGTGAAGATGTCTGAGCTTCTGGAAACTCTTATTATAAGATGTAATGTGGTGATTTTGTAGGGTTTGGTACAAATTAAGTGATTTATATGTAAAATGTGACTCATAACACAAAATTTTCACGAAACGAAAGCCACTCTAAAACGATTTAATTTCATGTTGTGAAGCATTACCGTATTAAAAAACGTTTTAATATCTGTCAAGTCCATACAGTGTCATATTTCTGGCAAAGCCGTGGAAAACGAGCGGGCATTCAGGCTATTGATTAATGTTAGTATTCCCATAATCAAAATATCGAGTAACAATACAAAGTATTTCATGAGTCTGTATCTGAGGTTATAAGTACTAAGTAGCATAGATTACATTAGTGTCGGCATGGACTCATGCAAACAGAATTAGTCTGACTGGTATTTAGACGACTGTCTAAGGTCACTAGATACCCCGGCGCATCAGATTAAGTTAGGATATGCGCCCATGAGATCAGAGGAGTTATTGATACGTAGCCTTTAGGGAAAATCTCTCCATTTCAAATTTTAGATGCTAGAGTTTAAAATTGTCGAACCAACTTTACTGCGCATTATTTGCAGGAATGCACTCCTAAGTCTTTAGATATGTTTTCATTGGGACTTGTGATTTCTGCTTAGCAAATAGTGTAGTTATTTTAGTTCCTTTACAGGACCAAAAGTATCATGTCTAAGATACCAGTTACAATGTTTTGAGTGAGTGTCTGGCCCTTTTCATTTCTTCTTCCCCTCCCTTGTAGGTATAACTGTTGAAATCCTATGTAGCTGGATGGATGTAGAGATAAGTAAGCCACACCAATTGCTAGCAGTTTTTCTATTACTGTTAAATAGACTTGTACATTCCACCAATCTCATGAGGGAAGGATAGATATTTATCGGCTAATCCATCAATTTGTATATGACTTACTAGTCTAAGAAAGAGAGGTTTGCTTTTAGTACCATCCTTGGTTGTTTGGGCCGTGAAAGTGATGGCACTTTTGACCTTGGTTTGCTAGGTGTCTGGGATGCTATTTTTTGTACCTTATCAGGTCCGAGCATAGCTATCTTTGGATTTTAGCCAGCCAGTTTGGTAATAGGGACTTCTTCCAACCTAAGGGTGAGTCTGTTATTGAGGGACGAAGATTTAAATTTATGTAGGAACAAATCACAAGTTTGAGAATAATTTGTATTTTTCCTAACTTTACAAACCTGAATCCTTTAAGTTAAGATTTCTGCCTTCACTTCCCCCAAAAGGGTTGTGGTAGCTGATGTGGCAACGTCTTTAACTGGTGAATGCTAGACAGGTTCAATTCCCGCTCATACTCTTTAGTTTCTTTGGTTGCTGCAACCTCACCATCCTTTTGAGCTTAGGATGGGGGTTTGGGGGAGCCTATAGGTCTATCTGCCGAGTCATCAGCAGCCATATCCTGGCCCTCCTAGGTCCTAGCTTGGGTGGAGAGGAGGCTTGGGCGCTGATCATATGTATATACGGTCAGTCTCTAGGGCATTGTCCTGCTTGATAGGCAATGTCACTGTGCCTTGCCTCTGCCATTCATGAGCAGCCTGTAAACCATAAATCTTTAAATGCTATCAGAATGATTGTTCAGTGTATTGGCAAAACAAGTAGGGTTTCACTGCCACCAGCCAGTAACTACCTGTGGTGACATTTCAATATAAATGTCAACTGCTGAGTTCCAGCTGCGCTTAAATCATCTTCCTATTAAAAGACAGGTTTATATAGTTAGGAAAAATAAAGATTATTTTTTAAATATGAATTTAGACACCACTTAATCATCAAAAAAGTGAATATGAATTAGAATTTCTTTGATTTCATGTTATGTAAATAATAATAATCAGAATAAGATTTTTACAGTTGTATTACCCATTATCTGAATATGAAGTACAATATCTAATGGAGGCGAAACTAAGACTGATTTAGGCCATTTTTCTCTCAAGTGTTCATTGGTACTGTTCTGTATGTTTTAGCATCTTTTATTCATGAAAGAAATTTACTTGCAGGTCAAGATTAAAGAAAAGTGATGGCCAAAGTTTTGGAAATGAAGTTTACCGAATTGTCTTTGAAGAGGACAGACCTGAGAAGCCTCCGTTGTTTGGTGATAGATATAATTTTTTCCTGGAGGGGGTTGTAGACTGTCCTGAATTTTTAGTTCACCCTGAAACTTTAGAAAGGTAAGTGCTTCATATTTTCAGGGTTTTGTAGCAATTAGGTTTATACGGTGCTGTAATTGTATGATCTATGTGTATCTGAAGTATGTATGGGAAGCATGTTACCAGTGCTAACAAAATGAGCTCTATTGTGGTATCATAAAATTGAAAAACCAGTTCTAAGCATTTTCTTCTAAAAGAATGTTTTGAAGTTTCCTTCACAGTCGTTGCTACACAAATACAAACCATCGTCCTTTAATAGGAGTATGATTTTGGCTTGACTACAAACAGCTGTTTGAATTTTAATGTTGTATTAGTAGTTACTGGGGTTCAGAGAATAACCCCTTTACACCCAACAGTCAGTTCTGTATTCACTTTTGATTTTAAATGCAAGCAGCACAGATGTAGTGTGTCCACCTATCTGATTTGGCTGTTTTGATTTTTTTGCCTTCTCTTTTAGAAATAGTGGATAAATGTGAGACAGACCGTTGTGTTCGAGGGATAGGTTAAAGGAAGAGGATAGAATATTTTCTGGATTAATTGTAAATATATGACAGTTTCCTGTGCTACCTACTGTTATCCACTTTATCGTTATTCTTGTTGGGCATTATGTCTGTTGCTGTTATCCCCTCACTAGTGTGGCCTTAGGATAACTAAGTTAACCTAAGGAATTTGGGATGCCTTGGACAATGCTAGTGTTCCGTCGGCGAAAGGTGGTTTTGTTGCCAGCTAGTGCTTAAGGGAAATGGCACCAACCTCCTTCTGCCCCTGGGAGTTCCTAAATGGCTCAACACCTGGTAGTGCTCTCTGCTGATTTGAAGAATTCCCTTTAGAAACAACATCATTGGCTTGCATGACCCCGTTGAAGGCGTACTTCTACTCCCTCCTTTGTCTACTCTTCGTTATGTTTTTCAGATGCTGCTACTTATAGAAGAAAAACAAGTAGAAGATATCATCAAAGAAGTCCAGGAAGATCAACCTATAGTATAGGAAGAGTCGCGTACATATACCCTCCATGCGATCTCAACAGCTAGGGAATATAAGGACCATCCTGGACACAAACTCACAAAGTTAAAAATATTGGCTTCACCCTAGCATTTAGAAAGAACCTGCCAGTGGTGCAAGTTTTAAAGGCAGGAGTTTGAAAACACCAGACAACCTTTACTCTTGGTCTGGTGGTAGCTACTTGACAGATTATGTAGCAAATGTAGCTCTTTGACGGAACAAGAAATGCCTCGTCTAACATAGTTGCTGTAACATTAGCTTTGGTTGAAAGATGGGATGACTGGCCTTTCCCTTACTTCTTCTCCCATTATGCCTGCACCAGTTGTCAGATGCAGATATGCCTTATTATCGAGCAACTTTTCTTTCCAGACGAGTATGGTTAAGTATCCCCCATCCTCTCATACATAAGGGAACATGGATTATGCAACCCCATTTCTCATAATGACCATACATTCATACAACATAGGGATATAGGTTCTTCTATGACTATTCACCAGTTACCTTGTAAGGGCTTCACCTAACACCTACAACATTTTCATGCTCAGACCATTCAGAGATCGGCAGGAGTCATCACCTCTCCTATGTCCTATGCAAGACCAGGTGCTCTGATATTTCCTGGGAAAGTTAAACCAGCCAGTATGGTTTATAGGGACTGCCTTCCTCCTAAGGATCTCATATTATAGGACGAAGTTTTCTACTCTTGTAGGAACAAATCAAATTCTAAAGTAATTTTATTTTCCTAACTAGACAAGCAGGAGTACAGTACTGTACTTGGGATTTTTGAAATTCTGATTGTTTAATTTTTAGGTAGGAGAATGTCTATATTTCAAGTTTCAAGTAGTATTTTTATGAAAATTTGTTTTATTATGGCTAAAAAGTTCTTTTTTAAGCAAGTAAATCCGGTCCCATACACCACCCTTTTCTGACCTGGGTACAGTACTTATTTACTTTTCAAGAATTCCAGAGAAAGATATTTTAGTGTTCCATCTACAGTAAAACCACAATTTTCTGTGATTTCCTGAGAAATAGATTATCAGTTTTCTTATAGTATCTATGGTATATGTGAGTAAACGTTTGCTGCATGTCTCCAAGTATGCTCACCGTACTTCTTTATCTGCTCATTTATATATTTACATCTTTTATGTGTCAGAGATGATACTAAATATGCCAAAAGCAAAAAAAATTTACAGAAAAATATGCAAAGAATATATCATGCTCGCAATGTTTTCCTCATGTGCACACATTTGGTACATATAACATATATATTCCTGAATTTGAGAAGGGGCTCAGCACTCCTTAATAACTAACCATGAAATATGATGATTATGGCCTTAATATCCCCAGTGGTGAGGTAAATTACTGCTAAGAGCCCATACTTATACTTACTATAAAAGTCTACAGTATTCGATTAATATCTACAAAAAAGAAACTTTAAAGCCCAATTTCTCAAAACATTAAATTTTTTGAGAAAAAAAATGCTACTACTTTTATTAATATTGCCCAATTTTTGTCATTCAAGCTTGAAGAGATAGGGAATTTTATAGCCTACAATGTATATTTACTTTTCTAAAAAAGACAAAATTCTTCCATATGAAAAATAGTCTCCTTTGGAAGTGACTTCTATACAATGATAAAATAATACAAAAAAATTCTTTTTCAAATATTTTTTAAAGAAAAAAAAAATTGGTCAAGATTCAAAAAAGTAGTAGAAGTTTGAAAAAGACCCAAAAGAACACAGTTTTAATGGGGCTGAGTCACAGTGTTCAAGTTACGCTTCCCGCCTCAACCACCCATGAGCCCAAAGGGAAAAGTGAGTGAAGAGCTGATTATCGAGTGGGCAGGGCTTACCCTCGACTTGCTAGTAACTATTACTACCATTTTGTAAGTTATTAGGCTCTTTCCAGTTGAGCTGAAATATTCCTATTAAAGGACTTTGGTTAGTACTGTATAGATGGGAAAAATGCAAATTACTTTAGAATTTCTTATCTTTTATTCAATTATATTCTATCTATTACTCAGTACTTTTTATATAAAAGTAATTTTATGTATTGCAGGCTTGCCAACAAATGGGGGCTCAAATTAGTATGGAGAAGAAGTTTTGCAACTGTTTATAATGATGCTTTGAAAGACAGTGATGCACAACGTTTGCTCTCAGTAATGCAAGCTCTCGAGGTAAGTAAATCCTTTATTTGAATTCTTAAAATTTCCTATATTCTTCTGTATTTTATGTACTGAAATATTCAAAATTATGAGCACGTCTAGAAAGTTCTCCATATAGTAATTCCTCGGTGTTTTGACTACTTATGAGAATTGTTCAACTGTTCATCTCCATTGTTCATGTACGAAACAGTTCTATAACTGATTAATATGGAGTATATTATGGAGATTTTTGCTAACTATTGGGCATTGGCCTACCATTCAACACAGACAAGCTATATTAATTCTCCAAGCAGGGGAGAGAACACCCGTGCATATACTGTCTTGGCTGCTGATACCCTCCTAAATGGTGGTTTACCGCCTTTATTAACATACATGGAATATGAGAGAAGACGGTACACAGTAATGTAAACAACAAATGCAGCAGTTCCTATCCCACTGCAGGACAAAGGCCTCAGACATGTCTGGGATTTGGCCATTTTCATCAACACGTTAGCCCCTGCAAATTGGTGATGGTAGAAGACTTTAGTCTGATCACTAACAGAAGACCAACCTAGTATAGGTGGCCCTGACTACTACAGCTTTGCTAATCATAACAATACACAAATCCTTTCACAACAATAAGATATCCCTACTGTAACTTCAGTTTCAACTTGGTCAGGGTTCAAATCCTTGACCTACCAGAAGCTATTATCAAAAAATTAATTTCTCCTTGGATCAATGACCCCGAGGCAGAGCAAATTTGATATTAAAAGGTATTTGTATTTATATGAATAAACAAAAATCACAGGTGGTAGTAATAAATTATCAGAAAAAAACAAGTATTACAAACCCACCAACAGGCTATAATGGTGATGGGTTGGTTTCGATTCTAAGTACAATAGCTGAATTCGACAGGAATATGCTAAGAAGATTTGTGATAAACTTTTATCTCTCTTTGTGGCCTGGTGAGAAAGTGGTAGAGTGTAACTTCAGTTTCGATTTGGTGAGGGTTGGAATCCTTGGCCAACCAGAAGCTATTATCAAAATATGAATTTCCCCGTAGGTCAATTATCCCTAGGCAGTGTGAATTGGATGTAAAGAGTTTTTTTTTTTTTTTTTTGGCTTATATGAAGATATGTATGTACAGTATATATATAAATAAACCAAACATATAGTATATATATATATACTATTACGGCTGGCATGCTAAACAACCTCTTGTATTCCAAACGCACCAGTTTCCTTTAACATTAAATCTGTTACACTTGGAAATGTTAATACCCAAACTCTGAGACAGTTATATAACTCCCAGACAGTAATATATAACACACTGAATATCCAAAGGTCTCTTAAGTACACTTAAAACTGGGTAATTATTCTCAAGACTTATTCAAACAACTCTTACTACGGTTCTTTAACTGGGGTAAGAGCGAATACTAATTTAAACTCTGGTGATTGGAATAATACACTCTTTACAAAAATAAATATATTTATATACAATTTATGTAAATTACAACATTTTGAAAAGAATCCACTTAAAACATATAAATCACTTAAAATATTAAGACAAAAATGTTACGATCTGAAAATTATATGATCACTTGACTTGAAAATAAAGTCTGAATACAAACTTAGATTAAGACAAAAGGAATAATACAATGAAAATTATATAATTACTAATTTCACTTGTAAACAAATATTCAAGTTTGATACTTAATGAAAATAGATAACGAGATCACGATACAAAATCTTTACTCATTATTACTGAGCCATTTACTAAAACTTTACATAATGCCAACACTCGCTACAACACCATGTATTTAAAATCACCTGCCAAATTTACAGCAATGTTCTAACTCAATACACACGATATATGCGGGCACAAATTCACTTTTGAGAGGACATACTATAGGCACTGAACACTTTTAAAACAATAATCTGAGCAATGACTTGAGGCTTGGATTCCCTATCTATCTACGCAACCCTGGGGTCGCCTTATATATGAAACTTAGCTACTTCCAGAAACTTCCAGGAGAGCAAATTCTGGAAAGGGGGAGGTGGGGCTGGGCTAAGGCGTAAGAGTTACCAAGTATTGCGCTCTTGAACACGTATCCACGCAACACGAGACGAATTCTCTGTCAGCTAGCTCCGCCTACTCTTTGTCCCCAAAATAAAAAAAATAAATAACATCTATAACTAGGCTTCTCAAGAATTTTCCAAAGCATATGGCATATTGCGTATTCTCTCACAAACATGACGCAGTACCTCATAAAAATATAAAAGAACATTACGTAAGCCCTCGTTCCTATCTTGTATGGTCACATAAAACTAAAACAGATTATGTAAGACTTTGTAATGAAAATATGTGAAATAAAAAAGTTAATTCTTAAAAATAACGTAAATTTAAATATTCTGACTTGAAATGAAGAATATAATGAAATTAACGATGAAAGTCTTACGTAATTTGCATAATAAACTTACGTCTACACAAGATGTTCTTATCATAAGAGCTGGCTATTCATCTCTTCAATGCACAAATGAAATATATAAATAAATTACGACATCATAAAAATTATATATATATACATATATATATATATATATATATATATATATATATATATATATATATATATATATATATATATATATATATATATATATATATATAAAACCCAGTTTTCTTGTTATTTCATACTGTACGTGCTAAACCTAGGTTTATCATAGATCCAAACTTTAGGGTCAAACTAAGAAAAATTTATTGATTAGTGACTTGATTAATCTTTTAATTATCTATCTAATCACAGGTATATCCAACAAGAGAACAGGTGACCGACACAGATGGTGAATATAGCCATGCACAGGAGTATATGAACAGCAATAGTGGAGGTTCTTCAATTAGAACAATATCCAAGTCCGAATGGGAGGCCATTTGTGAGTATAATGTAGTATTTGTTCCACAATATTTTAGGGCTGCTTTTTATTTTTTCTATTGAGGTTACAGTTGTTAGAAATACCTATTGGTTGCTTCACCAGCCCCAGGATTTATACTCTAGCATAGAATAAAGGATGTATTAAAAGCAAACAAACTCTGACTTCTAATCCCGAGTAGTGGATCTAGGTGGTTATAAGATGAGAAGCCAAAGGAATTAGAAATCACTTAATTATTAATTTATCTTTTATTAAACTACTCAAGTCATGTCTTGCTCATGTTTGCGCATTTGGTACATCAGGTGAATATGTGTGTCTAAGGGAAAAGGGCTCCTTACTGATTAGTAAGTAAGTTTGAAACATGATTATGTCCTTATGATCGTAAGTGGTGCGGAAAATTACCACCAAAAGCCCTTACATATCCATACTAAATTCTATACAATCAATCTCCATATAAAAAAAAAAAAAAAATTGAAGCCAGTTTTCTCAAAACTTGAAATTTTTGTAGATTTTTTTTTTTTTTTAATGACTTATTTTTTCATTCAAACATGAAAAGATAGGCCATTCTTTTGCCTACCTTCTGGAAAATCACTAGCAAATAAAAAAAAAACTTGCATATGAAATATAATTGCAATTGGAAGTGTCTCCTGTACATTGATAAAATTATGCATATGAAAAAATTGAAATATCAAAGTTTCCTCTTAAAAATTTTTTGTATATAGAATTATCTTTCATCAAATGCTTTTTGAATAAAGTAAATTGGCCAACAAACAAAGGAGTAAATACTGTAAAGTTTAAAGTAACCGCAAAATATTAACATTGTTTTAATGGGACCAAGTCACACTCCTCTAGTGTTGTAAATCCATTTTAGTGTGTGTTTTTACTTTAAACTAGTCCTTATCTTCGAATAAAAAATTACTGCTTTATTATTTTTTTTCTTTCAGGTCTCTATCAAGCATGTGTGTTTAGGAAAACATAAAGCCTCCATAGTTGGGGAAAAAGAGAAGTTCGTATATAAGGTGTATTTTTGGGCTCGAGCCATATCATCCTGATGGAAGTTCCTCATTGGCAGCTTCTACTTGGGATATTTCTGCGAGTGATATACCAGAGAAATTTTGCCCTAGAGGTATCAACAGAGTTCTGACCTCTGGAGCGAATATCCCGAGAGATATCATGTATAAATCAGGGACGTGTTAATAACAAGCCATGGCTATCCTTCCCCGAATAGAGTTAACCAAGTCTCAAAGGATAAAGGAAGGACATAGGCAAGTGAGCCGTTACAACTCTCGATCTCAATGTGTTACAACTAACAGGTTTCTTGTTGAACCATTCCCTTTTGCAGCGCCATTTTTGCCATTTACTTGGAGAGTTTCTGCTAGTTTTCTTAGCTTATTGAGTGTTTTTTTTTCATCAGGAATGCTTCAACTTCTTCCTCATTGACTAATTTGTATCCACCCTTTGTTGTGTTGGAGAATATTGCGTCTTCACCCAGTTTTCTTTAATTATGTTGCATGCTTTTATTGTTCCGAAGCTGGCAGGTTTTCGGCGCCATTTATCATGTCGTCAAACATTCAGAAAACTATTTATTTAGTCATTTACTTTAGGAAGATGTTATTTTATTATTCTAAAGTTTGGTATGTATATGGTATCCCCCCATCCTTCCTTGGTGTTTCTTTTATGTATTTTATCAACATTGGCTTAGGCTAGCCTACCCTAGCAGGCAGCCATACCTGGTAAATGTTCACTAGTGCACCACTCTGTTCTTTCACCAAGCCTTACGGCTTGGGTGAGGCCATCTATCCTCCCACGCTGTCGATTCGTCACGACGGGGAGCTGCAGTCTTGAAGATCCTTTTGGGAGTTGGATAGTGTTCTCAGTTACCCTAGGGTGACTGCATTTCCCTTTCCACTTAGCTTATATGTTTGGCAAGGCGGCACAGGTCTCGGGATCCTGTTCCCTGTGTCTACTTATGTTTACCCATTAGAACATCTTATCCTAGTTCTAATGCTGACAAGTAGACCTTGTGTTGCCTTAACCATCATTAGGTTTCTCTCTTAGTCTTTGGTAGGCTATGCTTGGTTGTGAGGACTTGTCCTCTGTGCCCTATCACAGCAATCCCTCTGGGACACTATTGTTGTTTCATGTTGCTGTTGAGCCTTCCTGCCATGCTGCCTCACCATTTTCTGATTCTCCCATCACCACCCCTCCCCTCTTTCCTTGTGCTTATTAGTGTGCCTACTTGTAGGCTATCTCTCCTGGCCTAGGTAGATGAGCTTTTCTCCTCTCCTGGTTGAAATCTCTCTGCCACCTTAAAGTCTACCCTTGGGTGTTTCTCTGCCCCTTCCCTTCCCAGGGAGAGATAACCTGACTGTACCAGAACTATGTTCCGCTTGTCTAGTCATCTCACCCTAGCTTTCGAGCTTTCCCTCAACCTGCTAGGAGGCTAGGCTTTCCTACACAGTTCTCTCATGGTCTAGCCCTATATAGGCCAGAACTATGTTCCTCTTGTCTAGTCATCTTGCCCTAGCTTTTGAGCTTTTCCTTACCTGCTAGGAGGCTAGGTTTGCTTACATGGTTCTACCATGGCCTAACCCTATCTAGGGACAGAGTTGATACCGGTCACTCCTCTGCCACCTTGGCAGTGCTTATCCTATGTCTACAGCCTCTCTTCTTGTGCTATATCCCTCTTGCTATGAAGTCTTGACTCTCTTGCTTGGTTAGCCTATCTAGGCAGAGGTGCCATCTTCTGCCTCTGCTTCCTGTCTTGTCAGCTTGATTTCTTCAAGCAGTGGGTGTGTGTTGGCTCTGGGTCACTCCCTCTGCCGCCTCAGCTGCAGCCTTAGACTAGTCATCTGCTCTTTCCTATCCCACATCTGAGGAACATTGTCCTCTGGAGTTGGTCGATTGGATCCTGCCTGTTTGTCAGTACACCCTTTGAATTTTTAATTCTTAGTGTCCTGGCTGTCTTGTACGGCTCTCATTATCTCATGGGCTGCATCCCCACTTTGTGTAAGTTAGTGATAATGATCAGTTTCTGGGTGTTTCTCTTATTATCTGCCTTTCTCTCCTGTACTTCCCGAGTGTGGACCCTTCCCTTGGGATTGTCCACTCTCACCCCGTTGACTTTACGTGTCTGCCGCCTTGTATCGACATGCTTGGGGGTATTGACAGGTCATTCTTTTCTGGCTACTAGAAATAGTTGCCACCTCCCAACTGCTGCCACTTCGGGGACAGCTGTTGCTGGTCTAGGCAGTACTATCAGTGAACTTGCATTCTTAAGCTGTCCTGATAAACCTACTGTGGAGGTTCTGGTGTTCCTTTGATGTGATCCTTTCCTCCATATTCCTTCCACACCATCATTGTGTTTTGCTTCATAAATCATTCCAGATATTTTAGCTGTTTGGCATGTGTTGTATTATAATTTAGATTTAGCCATTATTTAGGTGTAGGATTAGTCAGGTCCATACTCGCCTACTTCATCAAAAGGGCTGACCCGGGAAGTATTCCAGCGGGTCATGACCTGAGAAAAGTTGCCTCTTCCTAGAATTTTTTTCCAATCTATGTCCTTTGCAGGCTTACAGAGGATGGAAATCTTCAAGTGTTCTTCAAACATTACCTACGTCAGTTGGAAGAGATTAAACACTTCGTGGTAGCCGCTGGCAGTGTGATTAAACCAACTTAAGTGTTGTATATGGACTCTTATAGACTGTATGGTTGGGACTTCTCAGTCTACATTGTGCAAGGGGACTCATGTTCCTCTTTTCAATGTACTATTTAATATTATAAAGAGTCAAAGGTGATATTTTTTTATGTATGTCATGAGTGTTACTATTTTATTACACTGATACATAATTTTGGGGTTTGAAAACTCTGATTTTCTGTATATATCTACTGCATATGTTACAATTGATTACTGTTACATTTATGCATCTTTTGGAAACAATAAAAGACTGTTGTTCCTTTTTGAGTTTCCTTTCATTGGACCTACTGTACAAAATAAAAGTCCTGTACCTCAATTTTTAACCCTCCTTTTATAGACTTTGGTCTTTTCATCTTCTGGAGACAAAGATCTTCACAGTGAGTGGGACTATGACGTTAATTTCCTTTGCTCCTACTTTTTACAAAGATATTGCTTGCTCCGTAGCTTGGTACCATAGTTACCAATGCTACAGGAAGTGTGATTACATATGTACTATGGGGTGTAAAGGGTTAAAACTTTCCTGGCCACAACTGAGAATAATAATTCTCTGGTACACTTCCATCAGGACGACATGGCTCGAGCCCAAAAAAACGATTTTGACATAGGAAAAATCTATTTTCGGGTGAGATAGCCATGTTGTCCTAATGGCCCGCCTGTTACTTTCCATCCCCTCCAAATTCTCAGTGTGGGTTCTCGCATCATGCGATGGCTGCTCCTGGAATGGTTCAACAGGAAACTTATTAGTTGTAACACATAGAGATCGGTTGTAATGGCTCACTTGCGTATGTCCTTCCTTCTACCCTTATTTCGAGACAAGGTTAACTATTCGGGGAAGGATAGCCATGCCTTGTTACTAACATGTCCTGGATTTATCCATGATATCGCTCGGGATATCAACTCTGTTGATACCTCTCAGGTGAAATTTCTCTGGTATATGACTTGTAGAAATATCCCAAGTAGAAGCTGCCAATGAGGAACTTCCTTCAGGACGACATGGCTATCTCACCCAAAAATAGATTTTTCCTATGTCAAAATCCATTATATATACACTATACAGGATACCCATCAGGATGACAGGTCGTGGTAACATTTTGGAATTATAGTAAACTTTTCTTTTTTATATTTGTATATTTTTTACCTGATTCTCTGATTATAACTAGAATGATTCTAGGAAGGAAGTTTAAGTGATGTGTTAGGATATATACTACAGACATGTAAAGTGAAAAATTTAGGAAAGGTTGTAGGAAGTAAAGATAATTGGATCTAAATGGGCCTTTTGAGACAAATAGCCTTTGAAAATGAGATGGGAAGGTGCAATAATCTTAGAGAAATCATAATAGAAAAGCGATACTGTACTGGTACTTCGAGTAAAATCAATGGAAAGACAGTGTATTGTTACTATTGCTTGCCAAACTACAACCCTGGTTGGAAAAGAAGATTGCTACAAGCCCAAGGGCTCCAACAGGGAAATAAATTATATACTGTACGAGTAGTCGTCAACTTACGACCTATGCGACTTACAACTTTTCTGCTTTACTACCACTTTTTCACTGCGATGATGTCACATGTCTGTCGGAAATAGTAAACTATTAGGACACTATTTCCTTAGAAATAATCTATTTTCTTATATAAAAATGAATTAATTTATCTTGGTAAGGTAGTATTTTCTTTAATTGATAATATACAGTATCCATTTTCAAGAAAAAAAAATATATAAAAAAACAGGTTTAAAATCTGTAGAGTTCATTACCTATTGTATATGTAATGAACAAAGAATATTTTATAATTAGTAACAACATAAAAGTAGATCAGTCGTATATAAACTCTAGAACGAGGCTTTTATCAACCTATTTAACAAAATAGAATTTACCAAAAGTGTGAACTAATAAAGTTACATCTATTCCACCTTAGGAAGATCATTCCACAACCTGGTCACAGCTGGAATAAAACTTCTAGATAACTGAGTATTGTGCCATATGATGGAGGAGGCATGACTGTTGGAATAACTGCATACCTAGTACTAAGTACAGGATGATACATTCAGGGAAGATCTGAATGCAGTGGATGATCTAAATTATGAAAAATCTATGCAACATGCAAAAATAACTATCCAGAGAGAGTAAAAGTCATTTAATAGACCTAGTTTCTATCCAACAAATTCAGATGAGAGTCAGCAGCTGAAGACAAGGAAAACAATACTCAAAGCAAGGTATGATGACAAAAAAACTTTTTTTTCAGGTTAGAGTGACCACCAAAATTCTTTAAAGAACTTCTCAATAAACCCTCTTTGTTCCGGTATTATATACAAAACATACGCTCTTTTAAGTAGTATTATTTCATAGTTAGCTGAAACTAGTCATTAAAGCTTTGGCGAGGTGTAACTATCCTCTGCTAGTTAGCGGGGGTAGACCAACCACCCCGCTCACACCAGCGCCAGTAAATGACCATCACTTTTTATTTCAGCTCGGTAGAGTCGAGATGTAGTCTTGCTTTCCTGTCAAAACATTTTAACCAGCTTATGATTAAAAGCAAGTGGCCTAAAGTTTAAAAAATTCCTTTTTCTTTTCAGATAGCGACTCCCCTTAGGTGTGGACTCCGTCACTTCGCTAGCGAAGCAATGGCGGCCACCATTGGGGGAAATCGCTTCCTGTGCCACACCCCTACCTTCCTAAGGGCTTTTCTGAGGGGGTTACAGTTTACTGCAGCACTCTGCTTCTGCTCATCTTTGTTCCTGCAGCTCTGCTAAGGAGCAAGAACAATGGCAGACTTGTTCCCTTCAGGGTTTCCAGTTGGGGGAGGGGATCCCTTCAACTTGAACAGGTTGTGGACAGAAAGCAGAGACTGCTGCCCTGAGGTCCGCCTCCAGGTGTTGGGCAGCTTTCCTTTCCAAGGGAGAGATACCCTCCACCAGCCACTGTCCAGCAATCTTCCCACTTGCGGGGAAAATTGCCGACAGCTGTAAAAGGGGTTGGTCGCCTTTCCCGCCCGCAGAAGAGACTGCCTTCACCTGAGTGGTCCCCCCTCCCCCCCATGGGATTACTTCCAGCAGGAATCGTTTTCATCCATGCCCTGCTCATTGCCGTCATACCCTCTGGGTACAAAATAAGCCTGGACAAACCTGCCCTGTGTTTGTGTTCTATGCATACTGGGCCAACAAACCCTTTTATGCGAGACTCCCTTTTCTGAGGTATCCACAACTACAGGTTTTCCCTAATACCCCATAAGAGGCTGAAATGAACTCCTTCGGTTGCGTATTCGTCCTCCAAGATAAAACCCTGAGGGTTATAGCCGCAAATATGGTATACTGGCAATCGCTTGCGGCTACCGCACACCATCATTGTGCCCCTGGGGCATAACAAGTCTCGTTAGCTTGTTAGATTCAGCGTTAACGAGACTATTGCATAATCCTTCGGGGTTACTTTCTCGAGCTTGTTTTCCCTTCGGAATCGAGAGCTCTTCGGAGCACTCACGCAATGAGCTTGTGAGACATAATCTTGCAAGGATATGTTTCACAAGCCTCTAGTCTCGAAGGGATAGTGGCAGCTTCTGCTTACATTTACGAACGATAGCAAACAAGTATTCACTTACGGGGACACTTGTCCTACCTACAAGGCAGGCAGACAAACACTTAATACTGACAAAGGTTTGACTGCTGCACTATGCATGTACTTTCCATGGATGCACACATGCTCACGAATATGTCGATTTCTTTAGGCAATAATGTTGCGATTCATTGCGCATACATTAATCCCGCAAGCAGACTTAGGCTCATTTTTTTAACACTACCCGGAGAGAAAGAAGTTACGTTTGCACGCGTGCAACCGATCTATTACTGCCGACAAAGCCGTTGCTTTGCCAGTTGCTTGCATTATTCTCAGGGGTGGATGCTCATCCATGGTAGATAACAAGGACTATGTACCTTCATACAATTAGAAACCCGTTCTAATATATCATTAGATTCGATGGTTGTACTTCTTACAGGAAGTCAGAGTATGCATTACCCTCCCACATTCCCATAACCAGACATAGGTAGTCTACCCTCAAATAGACTCTTCCTTCATTCCAGGCAGTTTCTTCCTAACATTCAGATCGGCATCATAGTTTTAAAAATACTTAACACTCCAAAACTTTGCATAGGTGAATCTGTCCCCTAGAAGGGAATATTTGGAACTTATGCCAGTTTTTCCAATCTAAAACGAAGAAATCCAAAACACATTTTCGTTGCTAAGGGATCTCTGTCAAAGGAAGGAGGGGGGCTTGATTGCAAACGATCAGTGTTCTTCAATCAAGTCCCACATGCAACGAATCATTCGGGCTACGCCTGTATGTTTGTCCCGTCTGTGTTAGTGGTTTGTAACTGGACTTGTGCATATGATTACCTGTCTTACAATGGATTGAATATACACCTCAATCGTTCCTTTCGGCAGTAGATGCGTGCGATTGGTTGTTAGCAACCAGTCTCTTGCTCGACAGCGATCGCTAAGGAGATTCACTGTAAACATTACCTTCTTCTAGAGAGTACAGGCCACTGGTGTTACCAATCCGTAAGCATACTTACACGACCAACTCCCATTGGATTGAAGGCAGTTGAAGGACAGGATTCCCCCCAACCCCTACAGAGTAGTTGCCTTCAACTTGTTCCATGACTGTAGCAATTGACTGGAGATGTTTACTTACTAGGCAGTCTCTCGGCCCCTCGATAGTAACCGATGAGAGTTGACTTTTATCTTGAGAGTCAAGGTTCTTTGTTCCTCTTAATTCAACTTGCCAACCTTTTAAGGTGGAGCAACAGACAATCCCTGGGAGGTGTTTGCTACCCTACTATGTAGTTGGCTGACCAGGTAGCCCTAAGCCCATCCCAGTTTCCGATAAGTCAGAAGGGAAAACTATTTCCTCTCCGATAGGTTACTAGTACAACCTGTCTCCCACAGCCTTACTTGCCTTTTACGAGCTAATGCCTCCTGTAGGAGTGCATAATGAAACCCGCAGAATTCTGCAGGAGGCAGGTCATACGAGAGTATTCTGGTTCATTCCACTTAGGCGTGCACACAGACCTAAGTCATGAGGGAGTCTTACGCAGTGTTGCGCACCCATTCACCAAGCACTAGCGAGGTGGGTGAGCTCCTCTGTGTAACAGAGGTCTGCGTGTGATCTAAGTCACTCTTTTCTTTAATGGTAGAGGTGGAAACTCCATGGGGCCAAACCTTGGTTGGTCTCCTAACTCAGAGGGATACATTGTTCCGTTCACGTTCTCTCACCCTCCTCTGATCTTAAATCCAATGATGTCAGATTCCTTTGCCAAGTGGTCCGCAAAGGAACGGGCCCTTCTTGCCAAAGTCCAGACCATGCAAGAGAAGGACGCTTTCCAAGAGGTCCCGGACGTGCCTCCAGGGTTCTACAGTAGGTGATTTCTTAGAAAAGGTGGCTGGAGGATGGAGATCGGGTATCAACCTCTCAGCCCTAAATGAGTTTGTCAAACAAACTCTGTTCAAGATGGAGACGGCCCAGATGGTACAGGCAGGCTGTCAGATCTAAGTACTTCACGATATCATTAGACTTTAAGGATGCCTACTTCCATATCCCCGTTCATCCTTTCTCAAGGAAGTACCCGAGATTCACTTTAAACGGATAGATATACCAGTTCAAGGTGCTGTGGTTCGGCTTGTCCATAGCACCTCAGTTGTTCACTTGGGTCATTACCCTAGTGTCCACCTGGGCTCACAAGATAGCATTCGTCCCCTTTGTTATCTAGATGATTGGCTAGTCCTAGCAGACTTATGGGGGACCCTTCTCCTCCAAGACATGCTTCTCGCCTTTTGCCAGGATCTTGGGATTGTGGTATATTACGAGAAGTCGCACCTGCAACCTTAAAAAAAATGGTATATCTAAAGATGAAAATCAAGACCAAACTAGGCAGTTTTCCATTCAAGGACAAATAAAGGGACTGAGAGAAATAGCTCACCTTTTATCACACTGGACATGTTGCCAATAGGCCTTTGGCAAAGGCTGCTGAGACACATATCTTCTCTAGAGAAGATGGTTCCCAATGTCCGTCTACGCATTCGTTCTGTACAGTGGCAGCTGAAGACCTTTTGGTCTTGACCCACGGAACACCACGGTGCCGGTAGGTCTAGATCAGAGAGACTTGAATGGTGGGTGCCAGACACCAACTTGCTCAGGGGAGTTGACCTTCTCTCTCCTCCCCTGGATTTGTTGCTTTAAATAGATGCAACAAAAGATACACCTCACAGCATTCGGGCTTTGGCCCGAATCCGTGCGACAGTGCCACATAAACCTCCTGGAAATGAGTGCAAGTTTTGTCGCCCTCAAACAATTCCATCATCTCCTTTCAGGGCACTCTGTAGTGCTGAGGAGTGACAACACTACGGGGATGTCACATATTAACAGACAAAAAGGTACATTTCACAGCAGCTAGCTGTGGGAATTCTGGGAAAGAAGAAATTGCTGGTGGACAATCTGAGCTGGAGGACTCGGATAATAGGCTCCAAAAGGGTCTCTGAAACATCAGTTAGCCAACAAAGTTTTGACTTCATGGGGTTTGCCAACAATTGACCTGTTTGCGACGTCCCTAAAGCGGAAACATCTGGTGTACTGCTCTCCAATACTGGATCCCCATGCAGTTTGGCAAGATGCCTTTCAACATCCGTGGGACAGAATAGACATCTACTCATTCTACCCCCTCTGCCTAGTAAGGAATCTTCAAAATAAAGTGAGGGTATCGCAAGATCTCTTGATGACCTTAGTAGCCCCGTTGGGGC
>NC_090725.1:69678897-69703897 GCF_036898095.1 Palaemon carinicauda
TGATACATACAGATGGGTTAATAATTGTATCTTTACACATAGGTATCCCTATAGCTTTTCCTATCCCTATAGCTTTTCCTATCATATAGTTACACATACGTAGTTTAAAAGTGACCATTTTGAAACACTGCGTTCTGTCCAGAGCTAGTTTTTCATTGCAATTTTGCCCAATCATTTAGGATCACTCGCACATACACATACCCAATGTGAATAACCCAGGGATTTGGACAACAAACACGTTTATTGAGATCGATTGTTCTGCAACGAAATATCCATATCCCTTAATGGCTTAGAATAGAAAAAGAAAGAAGTGACAGAGTGAGACAAAAAGTAGAAAAAGAGCACATTGGAGCCTGAGAAATCTTCTTAAGCTTTAAGGCCAAAAGTAGGAATTCTGGCCCGATGAGGCAAAAGATTTCAGTTCAACTCGTGAAATTTGGAGGTATTCAGAACCTATAGAAAAAAAAATATTGCTGACGACTCTAAATGGAAAACAAACAACGGTTAAGATACGTGAAAAATTTAAAGTGCGGTACATAAAGATTGAGGACACATGATTTTTTGATAAATTGTAAAGACAATGCTTAGACTAACAACATTCTAATGAGGATTTTAAAACCTTGAACGAATATTGTCACTTGTAAGTGCTCCGGAAACTCTCGTTTAATCTGCGAACAGTTTTATTTTCTAATCCTGCACAAATTTTAGTCAAAAGTTTCTAAGAGAAATAATACAGAAATTAATGAGTGGTTCAGCAGACAGTTATTTCCTAGTACAGAATGCTTTACCAATAATGAAAATTAAGGTCTTAATAAAGAACTGAGACCAAGTCATTAAATAAAGTAACGTGTATACTATATTCTTTTTAATGAGGCGCATTTGCACCGACTCGCAGCGGTGCTCTTTTAGCTCTGAAAAGTTTCCTGCTTCCTGATAGGTTAGAATGATCTTCTCTAACCAATCAGCGATCAGGAAACTTATCCGAGCTAAAAGGGCACCCCTGCGAGTCGGTGCACTAAAAAGAATTGACTTGTTTATTATACGATTTAGCCTCAATAAACCATCTACAAATAAGTTAATCACCAAAATCCCTTTCTGCTCAAAGAAATTCTGAATATTTTTGCAGATTTCTGTATATCAAAAGTCTCGACCATTTTCATTCGCTTCACAAAATGACGATAAAACTCATCTCATACATTTAGCGGTTCTTGCAGTATTTCCTTTCGCTCCCAAGGATCGAAGGATGTCCCTAGCAACATTAAAGGACCTTGGTCCCTAGGATGTGTACACAAAAGGAACTAAAACGTAAGGAAAATCTAAGAAAGGATCAAAAGTGATGAGAACAAAGTAATATCAAACCTTATTGAGAACACTAATGTTCTTGGAAACAAGAAGACATTAATCTTTGTAAAAGGAATGCAGTTAATTCTAACAGACATGCTTCCTCCATCATAAGACTCAATACTGTACAATAGTCGAAGTTTTATTCCATCTGTGACCAGATTGTGGAGTGATCTTCCTAATCGGGCAGTCGAATCTTTCTCCATAGTAACTATTTATATATGATATTGTTCATTACTTCTCATGTAGTTTATTTATTTCCTTATTTCCTTTCCTTTCTGAGCCATTTTTACTTGTTGGAGCCCTTGGGCTTATATCATCCTGCTTTTCCAATTAGCATTGTAGCTTAGCTAATGATGATATTATTGTTAATAATAATAAAAATAATAATAATAATAATAATAATAATAATAATAATAATAATAATATTGGAGGTAATGATTAGGAAAAAATATTATTAACGAAAAGAGAGTCAAGGTTTAACGAAGGACTGTTTTCTAAAAGAAACTGTTCTTGTCTTTTTCTCAACGAGTCGAACCTATTCCACAATGTTTCATTCGACCACTAAATAACGGCCACAAACAAAGGCTCTGAAAAAAAGTCGGTAGATAATACAACATACAAAATCATTTAAATGTTTAAAGGCCGCTCATGAATGACAGAGACAAGAGACAATGACATTGCCCTAGCAAGCAGGACAATGCCCTAGAGACTGACCATATATACATATGATCAGTGCCCAAGCCCACTCTCCACCCAAGCTAGGACCAAGGAGGGTCAGGCTATGGCTGCTGATGACTCAACAGATAGATCTATAGGCTCCCCCAAACATCCCATCTTTAGCACACAAGGGTGGTGAGCTTGTAGCGACGAAAGAAACTAACGAGTTTGAGCGAGACTCGAACCCCAGTCTGCCGTTCACCAGTCAGAGACGTTATTACATAGGCCACTATAGCAGCTGAATTATCTACTTCATTGTTACAGACTATTTTATGAATCATATTATCAAATTTATCTTCTTATTGTTGATATAATATTGCTCATCATTAGTTCGCTGAGAAAGAAAGTTTTAACAAATCCGCTTGACAAATGGTTACTCTAGAACGCAAATGACATTTACTATTCATCATTACTTTTAGCTGTGTCGAAGAAATGGCTGTGCTTCATCTAGGAGCTAAAACTTAGTACCGGTGAGAACTAAACTCTAAAATGATAGCAAGGTTAAATGGAATTGCAACTGAGAACCGATTCATTGGCGTAACTGACTTGACACGACAGGCTAATTAGTTAGGCGTCCTGATCCACTTCTTTTATAACGAGCTCAGAATCTACATGTTTGTATGTGGAATTTCAAAAGCCCGAAAGGTTATAGATTTTGGCGTAATACCATCGCTATTTTGATTACAAACCAGGCAATAATGATCTATATACAAAATCTAACAAATAGTTCTACCTTATTATTATTATTATTATTATTATTATTATTATTATTATTATTATTATTATTATTATTATTATTATTATTATTACTTGTTAAGCTACAACCCTAGTTGGAAAAGCAGGATGCTATAAGCCCAGGGGCTCCAACAGGGAAAATAGCTCAGTGAGGAAAGGAAACAAGCAAAAATAAAATATTTTAAGAAGAGCAACAATATTAAAATAAATATCCCTTTATAAACTATAAAAACTTTAACAAAACAAGAGAAAGAGAAATAAGATATAAGATAGAACAGTGTGCCCGAGTGTACCCTCAAGCAAGAGAACTCTAACCCAAGACAGTGGAAGACCATGGTACAGAAGCTATGGCACAAACCTCATCGATAAGAAGGCTTAAAGCAAATACCTTTGACCTGTCGTGGATGGCATTGATGGATGAAATCAACGTACCTATATCGTTCATAAAGTGAATTGGTCAGAAACTGAAATTCTGGAGTGAAATTCACAACCTCTAGGTATACAAGCCAATTGAATCTTGAAATATTATTACTTTTTACTTTACTTGTTTTACTTGTTTTGGGTTTAAATCCAACCCTCCACTGAAGTCGAGTGAACTACTTCTCGGGCGGGTCCATATTAATCATCTAACGAAACATTTTCATTATAACTTATACAATTCTTTGATTGTAGCATCTTCCAAATCATATGATCTTGTGAAAAGTAATGTCTTTAGTTCCTTCATTTATTGTGACACCCAATCAGAATGTGAACTACAAGAACTTTTCCGGTTAGTTACACGACTTTGGAACAAATGATTTTTAAATGCGTCAAAGTGGCTCTATACTTTCAATGAAATATGCTACAGACCTCCAGAATATAATAGATAAAACCCTCTTGAATTTCAGGAGCATCTTAGTTTGTGTGCAATTTCCACTTCTCTAATTCATGGACAGAAGAAATGGACCCTTTCCAATTTCAGAAGCATCTTAGTTTGTGTGCAATTTCCACTTTTCTAATTTATGGACAGAAGAAATGGGCCCTTTCCAATTTCAGAAGCATCTTAGTTTGCGTGCAATTTCCACTTCTCTAATTTATGGACGGAAGAAATGGACCCTTTCCAATTTCAGAAGCATCTTAGTTTGCGTGCAATTTCCACTTTTCTAATTTATGGACAGAAGAAATGGACCCTTTCCAATTTCAGAAGCATCTTAGTTTGCGTGCAATTTCCACTTCTCTAATTCATGGACGGAAGAAATGGACCCTTTCCAATTTCAGAAGCATCTTAGTTTGCGTGCAATTTCCACTTCTCTAATTCATGGACGGAAGAAATGGACCCTTTCCAATTTCAGAAGCATCTTAGTTTGTGTGCAATTTCCACTTCTCTAATTTATGGACGGAAGAAATGGACCCTTTCCAATTTCAGAAGCATCTTAGTTTGCGTGCAATTTCCACTTTTCTAATTTATGGACGGAAGAAATGGACCCTTTCCAATTTCAGAAGCATCTTAGTTTGCGTGCAATTTCCACTTCTCTAATTTATGGACGGAAGAAATGGACCCTTTCCAATTTCAGAAGCATCTTAGTTTGCGTGCAATTTCCACTTTTCTAATTTATGGACGGAAGAAATGGACCCTTTCCAATTTCAGAAGCATCTTAGTTTGCGTGCAATTTCCACTTCTCTAATTCATGGACGGAAGAAATGGACCCTTTCCAATTTCAGAAGCATCTTAGTTTGCGTGCAATTTCCACTTTTCTAGTTTATGGACGGAAGAAATGGACCCTTTCCAATTTCAGGAGCATCTTAGTTTGCGTGCAATTTCCACTTCTCTAGTTTATGGACGGAAGAAATGGGCCCTTTCCAATTTCAGGAGCATCTTAGTTTGCGTGCAATTTCCACTTCTCTAGTTTATGGACGGAAGAAATGGACCCTTTCCAATTTCAGGAGCATCTTAGTTTGCGTGCAATTTCCACTTCTCTAGTTTATGGACGGAAGAAATGGACCCTTTCCAATTTCAGGAGCATCTTAGTTTGCGTGCAATTTCCACTTCTCTAGTTTATGGACGGAAGAAATGGACCCTTTCCAATTTCAGGAGCATCTTAGTTTGCGTGCAATTTCCACTTCTCTAGTTTATGGACGGAAGAAATGGACCCTTTCCAATTTCAGGAGCATCTTAGTTTGCGTGCAATTTCCACTTCTCTAGTTTATGGACGGAAGAAATGGACCCTTTCCAATTTCAGGAGCATCTTAGTTTGCGTGCAATTTCCACTTCTCTAGTTTATGGACGGAAGAAATGGACCCTTTCCAATTTCAGGAGCATCTTAGTTTGCGTGCAATTTCCACTTCTCTAGTTTATGGACGGAAGAAATGGACCCTTTCCAATTTCAGGAGCATCTTAGTTTGCGTGCAATTTCCACTTCTCTAGTTTATGGACGGAAGAAATGGACCCTTTCCAATTTCAGGAGCATCTTAGTTTGCGTGCAATTTCCACTTCTCTAGTTTATGGACGGAAGAAATGGACCCTTTCCAATTTCAGGAGCATCTTAGTTTGCGTGCAATTTCCACTTCTCTAGTTTATGGACGGAAGAAATGGACCCTTTCCAATTTCAGGAGCATCTTAGTTTGCGTGCAATTTCCACTTCTCTAGTTTATGGACGGAAGAAATGGACCCTTTCCAATTTCAGGAGCATCTTAGTTTGCGTGCAATTTCCACTTCTCTAGTTTATGGACGGAAGAAATGGACCCTTTCCAATTTCAGGAGCATCTTAGTTTGCGTGCAATTTCCACTTCTCTAGTTTATGGACGGAAGAAATGGACCCTTTCCAATTTCAGGAGCATCTTAGTTTGCGTGCAATTTCCACTTCTCTAGTTTATGGACGGAAGAAATGGACCCTTTCCAATTTCAGGAGCATCTTAGTTTGCGTGCAATTTCCACTTCTCTAGTTTATGGACGGAAGAAATGGACCCTTTCCAATTTCAGGAGCATCTTAGTTTGCGTGCAATTTCCACTTCTCTAGTTTATGGACGGAAGAAATGGACCCTTTCCAATTTCAGGAGCATCTTAGTTTGCGTGCAATTTCCACTTCTCTAGTTTATGGACGGAAGAAATGGACCCTTTCCAATTTCAGGAGCATCTTAGTTTGCGTGCAATTTCCACTTCTCTAGTTTATGGACGGAAGAAATGGACCCTTTCCAATTTCAGGAGCATCTTAGTTTGCGTGCAATTTCCACTTCTCTAGTTTATGGACGGAAGAAATGGACCCTTTCCAATTTCAGGAGCATCTTAGTTTGCGTGCAATTTCCACTTCTCTAGTTTATGGACGGAAGAAATGGACCCTTTCCAATTTCAGGAGCATCTTAGTTTGCGTGCAATTTCCACTTCTCTAGTTTATGGACGGAAGAAATGGACCCTTTCCAATTTCAGGAGCATCTTAGTTTGCGTGCAATTTCCACTTCTCTAGTTTATGGACGGAAGAAATGGACCCTTTCCAATTTCAGGAGCATCTTAGTTTGCGTGCAATTTCCACTTCTCTAGTTTATGGACGGAAGAAATGGACCCTTTCCAATTTCAGGAGCATCTTAGTTTGCGTGCAATTTCCACTTCTCTAGTTTATGGACGGAAGAAATGGACCCTTTCCAATTTCAGGAGCATCTTAGTTTGCGTGCAATTTCCACTTCTCTAGTTTATGGACGGAAGAAATGGACCCTTTCCAATTTCAGGAGCATCTTAGTTTGCGTGCAATTTCCACTTCTCTAGTTTATGGACGGAAGAAATGGACCCTTTCCAATTTCAGAAGCATCTTAGTTTGCGTGCAATTTCCACTTCTCTAGTTTATGGACGGAAGAAATGGACCCTTTCCAATTTCAGAAGCATCTTAGTTTGCGTGCAATTTCCACTTCTCTAGTTTATGGACGGAAGAAATGGACCCTTTCCAATTTCAGAAGCATCTTAGTTTGCGTGCAATTTCCACTTCTCTAATTTATGGACGGAAGAAATGGACCCTTTCCAATTTCAGAAGCATCTTAGTTTGCGTGCAATTTCCACTTCTCTAATTTATGGACGGAAGAAATGGACCCTTTCCAATTTCAGAAGCATCTTAGTTTGCGTGCAATTTCCACTTCTCTAATTTATGGACGGAAGAAATGGACCCTTTCCAATTTCAGAAGCATCTTAGTTTGCGTGCAATTTCCACTTCTCTAATTTATGGACGGAAGAAATGGACCCTTTCCAATTTCAGAAGCATCTTAGTTTGCGTGCAATTTCCACTTCTCTAATTTATGGACGGAAGAAATGGACCCTTTCCAATTTCAGAAGCATCTTAGTTTGCGTGCAATTTCCACTTCTCTAATTTATGGACGGAAGAAATGGACCCTTTCCAATTTCAGAAGCATCTTAGTTTGCGTGCAATTTCCACTTCTCTAATTTATGGACGGAAGAAATGGACCCTTTCCAATTTCAGAAGCATCTTAGTTTGCGTGCAATTTCCACTTCTCTAATTTATGGACGGAAGAAATGGACCCTTTCCAATTTCAGAAGCATCTTAGTTTGCGTGCAATTTCCACTTCTCTAATTTATGGACGGAAGAAATGGACCCTTTCCAATTTCAGAAGCATCTTAGTTTGCGTGCAATTTCCACTTCTCTAATTTATGGACGGAAGAAATGGACCCTTTCCAATTTCAGAAGCATCTTAGTTTGCGTGCAATTTCCACTTCTCTAATTTATGGACGGAAGAAATGGACCCTTTCCAATTTCAGAAGCATCTTAGTTTGCGTGCAATTTCCACTTCTCTAATTTATGGACAGAAGAAATGGACCCTTTCCAATTTCAGAAGCATCTTAGTTTGTGTGCAATTTCCACTTTTCTAATTTATGGACAGAAGAAATGGACCCTTTCCAATTTCAGAAGCATCTTAGTTTGTGTGCAATTTCCACTTCTCTAGTTTATGGACAGAAGAAATGGACCCTTTCCAATTTCAGGAGCATCTTAGTTTGTGTTTAATTTCCACTTCTCTAGTTTATGGACAGAAGAAATGGACCCTTTCCAATTTCAGGAGCATCTTAGTTTGTGTGCAATTTCCACTTCTCTAGTTTATGGACAGAAGAAATGGGCCCTTTCCAATTTCAGGAGCATCTTAGTTTGTGTGCAATTTCCACTTCTCTAATTTATGGACAGAAGAAATGGACCCTTTCCAATTTCAGGAGCATCTTAGTTTGTGTGCAATTTCCACTTCTCTAATTTATGGACAGAAGAAATGGACCCTTTCCAATTTCAGGAGCATCTTAGTTTGTGTGCAATTTCCACTTCTCTAGTTTATGGACAGAAGAAATGGGCCCTTTCCAATTTCAGGAGCATCTTAGTTTGTGTGCAATTTCCACTTCTCTAGTTTATGGACAGAAGAAATGGGCCCTTTCCAATTTCAGAAGCATCTTAGTTTGTGTGCAATTTCCACTTCTCTAATTTATGGACAGAAGAAATGGACCCTTTCCAATTTCAGGAGCATCTTAGTTTGTGTGCAATTTCCACTTCTCTAGTTTATGGACAGAAGAAATGGGCCCTTTCCAATTTCAGGAGCATCTTAGTTTGTGTGCAATTTCCACTTCTCTAGTTTATGGACAGAAGAAATGGGCCCTTTCCAATTTCAGGAGCATCTTAGTTTGTGTGCAATTTCCACTTCTCTAGTTTATGGACAGAAGAAATGGGCCCTTTCCAATTTCAGGAGCATCTTAGTTTGTGTGCAATTTCCACTTCTCTAGTTTATGGACAGAAGAAATGGGCCCTTTCCAATTTCAGGAGCATCTTAGTTTGTGTGCAATTTCCACTTCTCTAGTTTATGGACAGAAGAAATGGGCCCTTTCCAATTTCAGGAGCATCTTAGTTTGTGTGCAATTTCCACTTCTCTAGTTTATGGACAGAAGAAATGGGCCCTTTCCAATTTCAGAAGCATCTTAGTTTGTGTGCAATTTCCACTTCTCTAATTTATGGACAGAAGAAATGGACCCTTTCCAATTTCAGAAGCATCTTAGTTTGCGTGCAGTTTCCACTTCTCTAATTCATGGACAGAAGAAATGGACCCTTTCCAATTTCAGAAGCATCTTAGTTTGCGTGCAGTTTCCACTTCTCTAATTCATGGACAGAAGAAATGGACCCTCTCCAATTTCAGAAGCATCTTAGTTTGCGTGCAATTTCCACTTCTCTAATTCATGGACAGAAGAAATGGACCCTTTCCAATTTCAGAAGCATCTTAGTTTGTGTGCAATTTCCACTTCTCTAATTTATGGACAGAAGAAATGGACCCTTTCCAATTTCAGAAGCATCTTAGTTTGCGTGCAGTTTCCACTTCTCTAATTCATGGACAGAAGAAATGGACCCTTTCCAATTTCAGAAGCATCTTAGTTTGCGTGCAGTTTCCACTTCTCTAATTCATGGACAGAAGAAATGGACCCTTTCCAATTTCAGAAGCATCTTAGTTTGCGTGCAGTTTCCACTTCTCTAATTCATGGACAGAAGAAATGGACCCTTTCCAATTTCAGAAGCATCTTAGTTTGCGTGCAGTTTCCACTTCTCTAATTCATGGACAGAAGAAATGGACCCTTTCCAATTTCAGAAGCATCTTAGTTTGCGTGCAGTTTCCACTTCTCTAATTCATGGACAGAAGAAATGGACCCTTTCCAATTTCAGAAGCATCTTAGTTTGCGTGCAGTTTCCACTTCTCTAATTCATGGACAGAAGAAATGGACCCTTTCCAATTTCAGAAGCATCTTAGTTTGCGTGCAGTTTCCACTTCTCTAATTCATGGACAGAAGAAATGGACCCTTTCCAATTTCAGAAGCATCTTAGTTTGTGTGCAGTTTCCACTTCTCTAATTCATGGACAGAAGAAATGGACCCTTTCCAATTTCAGAAGCATCTTAGTTTGCGTGCAATTTCCACTTCTCTAATTCATGGACAGAAGAAATGGACCCTTTCCAATTTCAGAAACATCTTAGTTTGTGTGCAATTTCCACTTCTCTAGTTTATGGACAGAAGAAATGGACCCTTTCCAATTTCAGGAGCATCTTAGTTTGCGTGCAGTTTCCACTTCTCTAATTTATGGACAGAAGAAATGGACCCTTTCCAATTTCAGGAGCATCTTAGTTTGCGTGCAATTTCCACTTCTCTAGTTTATGGACAGAAGAAATGGACCCTTTCCAATTTCAGAAGCATCTTAGTTTGCGTGCAATTTCCACTTCTCTAGTTTATGGACAGAAGAAATGGACCCTTTCCAATTTCAGGAGCATCTTAGTTTGTGTGCAGTTTCCACTTCTCTAATTCATGGACAGAAGAAATGGACCCTTTCCAATTTCAGGAGCATCTTAGTTTGTGTGCAGTTTCCACTTCTCTAATTCATGGACAGAAGAAATGGACCCTTTCCAATTTCAGAAGCATCTTAGTTTGTGTGCAGTTTCCACTTCTCTAATTTATGGACAGAAGAAATGGACCCTTTCCAATTTCAGAAGCATCTTAGTTTGTGTGCAGTTTCCACTTCTCTAATTCATGGACAGAAGAAATGGACCCTTTCCAATTTCAGAAGCATCTTAGTTTGTGTGCAGTTTCCACTTCTCTAATTCATGGACAGAAGAAATGGACCCTTTCCAATTTCAGAAGCATCTTAGTTTGTGTGCAGTTTCCACTTCTCTAATTCATGGACAGAAGAAATGGACCCTTTCCAATTTCAGAAGCATCTTAGTTTGTGTGCAGTTTCCACTTCTCTAATTCATGGACAGAAGAAATGGACCCTTTCCAATTTCAGAGGCATCTTAGTTTGTGTGCAGTTTCCACTTCTCTAATTCATGGACAGAAGAAATGGACCCTTTCCAATTTCAGAAGCATCTTAGTTTGTGTGCAGTTTCCACTTCTCTAATTCATGGACAGAAGAAATGGACCCTTTCCAATTTCAGAAGCATCTTAGTTTGTGTGCAGTTTCCACTTCTCTAATTCATGGACAGAAGAAATGGACCCTTTCCAATTTCAGAGGCATCTTAGTTTGTGTGCAGTTTCCACTTCTCTAATTCATGGACAGAAGAAATGGACCCTTTCCAATTTCAGAAGCATCTTAGTTTGTGTGCAGTTTCCACTTCTCTAATTCATGGACAGAAGAAATGGACCCTTTCCAATTTCAGAAGCATCTTAGTTTGTGTGCAGTTTCCACTTCTCTAATTCATGGACAGAAGAAATGGACCCTTTCCAATTTCAGGAGCATCTTAGTTTGTGTGCAGTTTCCACTTCTCTAATTCATGGACAGAAGAAATGGACCCTTTCCAATTTCAGGAGCATCTTAGTTTGTGTGCAGTTTCCACTTCTCTAATTCATGGACAGAAGAAATGGACCCTTTCCAATTTCAGAAGCATCTTAGTTTGTGTGCAGTTTCCACTTCTCTAATTCATGGACAGAAGAAATGGACCCTTTCCAATTTCAGAGGCATCTTAGTTTGTGTGCAGTTTCCACTTCTCTAATTCATGGACAGAAGAAATGGACCCTTTCCAATTTCAGGAGCATCTTAGTTTGTGTGCAGTTTCCACTTCTCTAATTCATGGACAGAAGAAATGGACCCTTTCCAATTTCAGAGGCATCTTAGTTTGTGTGCAGTTTCCACTTCTCTAATTCATGGACAGAAGAAATGGACCCTTTCCAATTTCAGAAGCATCTTAGTTTATGTGCAATTTCCACTTCTCCAATTCATGGACAGAAGAAATGGACCCTTTCCAATTTCAGAAGCATCTTAGTTTGTGTGCAATTTCCACTTCTCCAATTCATGGACAGAAGAAATGGACCCTTTCCAATTTCAGAAGCATCTTAGTTTGTGTGCAATTTCCACTTCTCTAATTTATGGACAGAAGAAATGGACCCTTTCCAATTTCAGAAGCATCTTAGTTTGTGTGCAATTTCCACTTCTCCAATTCATGGACAGAAGAAATGGACCCTTTCCAATTTCAGAAACATCTTAGTTTGTGTGCAATTTCCACTTCTCCAATTTATGGACAGAAGAAATGGACCCTTTCCAATTTCAGAAACATCTTAGTTTGTGTGCAATTTCCACTTCTCTAATTTATGGACAGAAGAAATGGACCCTTTCCAATTTCAGAAGCATCTTAGTTTGTGTGCAATTTCCACTTCTCCAATTCATGGACAGAAGAAATGGACCCTTTCCAATTTCAGAAACATCTTAGTTTGTGTGCAATTTCCACTTCTCCAATTTATGGACAGAAGAAATGGACCCTTTCCAATTTCAGAACTGCATCTTAGTTTGTGTGCAATTTCCACTTCTCCAATTTATGGACAGAAGAAATGGACCCTTTCCAATTTCAGAAGCATCCTAGTTTGTGTGCAATTTCCACTTCTCTAATTCATGGACAGAAGAAATGGACCCTTTCCAATTTCAGAAGCATCCTAGTTTGTGTGCAATTTCCACTTCTCTAATTCATGGACAGAAGAAATGGACCCTTTACAATTTCAGAGGCATCTTAGTTTGTGTGCAATTTCCACTTCTTTAATTCATGGACAGAAGAAATGGACCCTTTCCAATTTCAGAAGCATCTTAGTTTGTGTGCATTTTCCACTTCTCTAATTCATGGACAGAAGAAATGGACCCTTTCCAATTTCAGAGGCATCTTAGTTTGTGTGCAATTTCCACTTCTCTAATTTATGGACAGAAAAAATGGACCCTTTCCAATTTCAGAGGCATCTTAGTTTGTGTGCAATTTCCACTTCTTTAATTCATGGACAGAAAAAATGGACCCTTTCCAATTTCAGAGGCATCTTAGTTTGTGTGCAATTTCCACTTCTCTAATTCATGGACAGAAGAAATGGACCCTTTCCAATTTCAGAGGCATCTTAGTTTGTGTGCAATTTCCACTTCTCTAATTTATGGACAGAAAAAATGGACCCTTTCCAATTTCAGAAGTAGCTTAGTTTGTGTGCAATTTCCACTTCTCTAATTTATGGACAGAAGAAATGGACCCTTTCCAATTTCAGAAGCATCTTAGTTTGTGTGCAATTTCCACTTCTCTGATTTATGGACAGAAGAAATGTACTCTTTCCAATTTCAGAAGCATCTTAGTTTGTGTGCAATTTCCACTTCTCTAATTTATGGACAGAAGAAATGGACCCTTTCCAATTTCAGAAGCATCTTAGTTTGTGTGCAATTTCCACTTCTCTGATTTATGGACAGAAGAAATGTACTCTTTCCAATTTCAGAAGCATCTTAGTTTGTGTGCAATTTCCACTTCTCTAATTTATGGACAGAAGAAATGGACCCTTTCCAATTTCAGAGGCATCTTAGTTTGTGTGCATTTTCCACTTCTCTAATTCATGGACAGAAGAAATGGACCCTTTCCAATTTCAGAGGCATCTTAGTTTGTGTGCAATTTCCACTTCTTTAATTCATGGACAGAAAAAATGGACCCTTTCCAATTTCAGAGGCATCTTAGTTTGTGTGCAATTTCCACTTCTCTAATTCATGGACAGAAGAAATGGACCCTTTCCAATTTCAGAGGCATCTTAGTTTGTGTGCAATTTCCACTTCTCTAATTTATGGACAGAAAAAATGGACCCTTTCCAATTTCAGAAGTAGCTTAGTTTGTGTGCAATTTCCACTTCTCTAATTTATGGACAGAAGAAATGGACCCTTTCCAATTTCAGAAGCATCTTAGTTTGTGTGCAATTTCCACTTCTCTGATTTATGGACAGAAGAAATGTACTCTTTCCAATTTCAGAAGCATCTTAGTTTGTGTGCAATTTCCACTTCTCTAATTTATGGACAGAAGAAATGGACCCTTTCCAATTTCAGAAGCATCTTAGTTTGTGTGCAATTTCCACTTCTCTGATTTATGGACAGAAGAAATGTACTCTTTCCAATTTCAGAAGCATCTTAGTTTGTGTGCAATTTCCACTTCTCTAATTTATGGACAGAAGAAATGGACCCTTTCCAATTTCCGAGGCATCTTAGTTTGTGTGCAATTTCCACTTCTCTAATTTATGGACAGAAGAAATGGACCCTTTCCAATTTCAGAAGCATCTTAGTTTGTGTGCAATTTCCACTTCTCTAATTTATGGACAGAAGAAATGTAGCAGCACGACCTAAACAAATCTGTTTAGCATTGATTTAGAATATGGTACCCGGGGTAAATCTGTTTAGCATTGATTTAGAATAGGGTACCCGGGGTAAATCTGTTTAGCATTGATTTAGAATAGGGTACCCGGGGTAAATCTGTTTAGCATTGATTTAGAATAGGGTACCCGGGGTAAATCTGTTTAGCATTGATTTAGAATAGGGTACCCGGGGTAAATCTGTTTAGCATTGATTTAGAATAGGGTACCCGGGGTAAATCTGTTTAGCATTGATTTAGAATAGGGTACCCGGGGTAAATCTGTTTAGCATTGATTTAGAACATGGTACCCGGGGTAAATCTGTTTAGCATCGATTTAGAACATGGTACCCGGGGTAAAGCTGGAATCACACATTCCCGTATCTTGCGCTCGTTTACTCCCGTAAGCCAAAATTGCCCCCTTTTCTTATCTGTCGGGGAGAGTACGGGCTGTATGTGGTAGACGTACCTCTGACGGGAACCATTGCAACTTCAAGTTTTTGTACGTACGTTTGTGTTTATGTTTAACGTTCGCATGTTCCCGTTAGCGGCCAGTTTGACTTGTGAATAGGTACTGTATAGTACGTCACTGTACGGTCGAACGTTGGGGCCAACCCGCCATACCCAACACAGTTTAACATACAGTATGTGCTGTTTTTAGTTGTTGTAGTAATAGAAAAAAAATATATATATATATATACAGTAATGTCCTTTTAAATAGATATCTGGTCTCAATCCACAAGCTATGATGATAATTGTAAAAAAAAAAAAAGAAAAAAAATTGACTAAATAATTTTCAGTCGGATATTTCTTCAATGTTTAAATATAACTAAAACACAATCTTCTAAAACTTCATGCTAAACGACAAAGAATATAACTCCTCTCTCTCTCTCTCTCTCTCTCTCTCTCTCTCTCTCTCTCTCTCTCTCTCTCTTACACACACATACACACGCACGCAGAAGTTAAATAAACCTTTGAGAAAAAATGAACGAGATATAATCTGTGTTTACTGGCAAAGACTTTATGCTTTCGCAATATCTATCGAAGAACTTAATCTCCTTCCACCTGCGTGTCAACCCATTAAATGCCTCTACTGTTAATGATTTAAAGGTTTTCTGAATATTTTGTCAAAGAATTATAGAATTTCGTAGGAGCTTTTGATGACCGTTCCCTCTTTTAGACATGCTAATATGTTCATTATTACATACATACATATACCAAGGCACTTCCCCCAATTTTGGGGGGTAGCCGACATCAACAATTGAAACAAAACAAAAAAGGGGACCTCTACTCTCTACGTTCCTCCAGCCTAACAAGGGACTCAACCGAGTTCAGCTGGTACTGCTAGGAAATTATTAACCAAGGTAAAAGAACCATCAGCCACGAAGGGCATGAAAGCCAATCTGTGCGAAATAATACTATTTAATTTCACAGGAGATGGCGACTCTTAACAAAAGGCCAGTGTTTGGCACAACCTTGGTTTTAATTTGAATGAACTCTTCTGTATTGACTATTTCCGGAAATAGTCAATATTTTGTGTATTTACTTTTTACTTATTTGTGTGTTATTTTATTCCGATATTGTAAGTATCATTATCTCTAATGCGATATTGACTAGTTTCTGTAATATATTTGAAGTGTTTAATTTCGTGTGATATTATTACTTTCATTATGTGTTTACTTTAACTCCTTAAAAAGGATGTTGATCAAAAATTTTGCCAGATGTACCCGGTCGAACTTACCAATTAAAGATTTACCCACCATAAACGTACCATGTTTGTGTCTTACCTACAACCTATATACGTCTGACCTACTGTACATGCTACCATCAGCAGGCGGTCAAACACACCAAATCTGTACACCACTCATGTATGGGCTTGAGCTCCGACCGTGATTTGCTTTAAAAAAAAAAAAAAAAAAAAAAAAAAAAAAAAAAAAAAAAAAAAAAAAAAAAACCGAGGCGCCACACGCCAGACGTACCAACAACCCCGGTTTTACTTCGCAAGCCTTAAAGTTGCCAACTCTCATTAAATCCTCTTACGGGAGAAAACTGGAGCAAGATACGTGAATGCGTGATCCCATCATAAAGCTGAACTCTCAGATCAAGCATTGACTACATTACATGAAATTCCGGTCACGTCCCTCCGATACATTCTTTTAAGCCGAGATCATGATCTATATTATCTAGTACTCAATGTTTTAATTCTTTGCGGCTTGCTTTCCCTTGTTAATGTTTCTTATCACGTTGAAAAATTATTCTTGTTTCGAATATCAATATGTATGATTCCACAGCCCTAATGTGGGAGGGTGGGCTGTGGCACCCTAGCAGTACCAGCCGAACTCGGTTGAGTCCCTTGTTAGGCTGGAGGAACGTAGAGAGTAGAGGTCCCCTTTTTTGTTTTGTTTCATTTGTTGGTGTTGGCTACCTCCCAAATTTGGGGGAAGTGCCTTGGTATATGTATGTATGATTCCACGACACACCTAAAACTGTTTTTCAGCATTTCGCAAAGTTTTGCTGAAATCCCTTCGCTTAAAACATGATTAACTGTATATCAAGTTAATTCTATCCTCTACGTTTTGATTAATCTTTCTTCCGTTGTTTGAATTGAGGGATATTGAAAGAAAGTGTTCTGAAAAATACCGTAGGATCTTTATGTTGTTGTACGTGAATTTTGATTTCCATAAATTGAAGTGTATAACATTTTTTTTCAGCTATGTTACTAGCAGTAAAGATTATTTATGAGGTTATTTGAACTTAATTACAATTCAGCTCAGGATGTTTTATAAGTCATCAGTTAACATTTGTACAAGATTTTCATTAAATTATTTGATTGTCAAAGATACAATGTGATACACCTAAAATGAAGGTGGTGTTTCATACATCTTTTTTTTCTCTGTCATTGCGTGACTGACAATTACAGTGGACATTTTGTTCTTATTACTGTTGTTTTATATAGAATTATACGAATCATACTCTTAGAGGTTATCATTGAAAGCTTATATTGAGGTTGCAAATATTTCCTTTAATTGGAAGCACTGTATCTAGAGTGGAATCTAAAAACGCAATGACCCTCCATCTTAATGTGCCAAAACAATCTCATTCAAGTTCTAGTGCTATATTTTGTTTTCATTTCTTTCCACAGCATAAGGGAAACATAAAGAGGCAAACACAAATCAAAACAAAACAAATATGGAGTTTACATTAGCAGGCAAAGGAATTTACATCACCTTAAAAGTCTTCGAGATAGTAAGTATTCTTCACTTTTAGTTTACCCACGTTTCATTCATGACTATTGAAGGCGACTTTTCATAACCATTTCTGAGTCATGTGATATAGTTTTGATAGATTTACATAAATTAGAATAAAAGATCGCTCATTGATAACTCTGCTCTCGTAGCAAGGTATGCCTCTCCTAGCAGAACCCTTATAATAACACCAACAAATTAATGATAAAACTGGAGATGGTCGAGACAACAAAGTCCAGGTGTTTTACACACTGTAGTACAAGAGATAACAGCATTTTTTTTAGAAGAATCCTGCAAATGATGAGATAAACATAAAATTTTACCCCCTTGTTTTCCAATTAGTACTAATCAAATCTGGCTAATTGGCTTATTGAAAATCCACGATGGTGACCATTTTTCTAGATGGCCACCAAATTAATCGCCCGAAGTTGATGTTTTGCTTAGAAGTAGTTGCTCAATTTGGTAGATCACATATGGATTCCTATGTTTTTAAGCCTACTGAAGTAGATTCTAATGTTTATAAAGCAAAATGACGCATATTTTTCAAGGTTTTATTGTGTATAAAGCAAAGTGACATTTTTCATAATTTAAAAGAATTTTCAAGATGGCCACCAGGTTGTCTGATATTCATTTCGTAAGCGTTGCACTTTAATGTTCAAACTAATCCACTGGTCCTTTAGTTGCCGCTGCTCACATATGCAGCTGCAGAGTGATGCTCAGGGTAGAGCTGACTATGAGCACTTGCATTCTTCTATTCAGTGTTTTTCACAGGAACACCATCGGTTCCCAACTGCTCGCTGCGATAATGGGTAGTGTTATCCAACATATCTACAATGCCACAAGGAAAGATTGTGTCTGGATTGGAGATGATCCCAGTCCTATAAGCCACAAGCTTTGTTTGTTCTCTAAGGGCTGCATGTTTAAAGGTTTAAAGTTCACTCATGAATGACAGAAGCAAGGGACAGTGACATTGCTCTATCAAGCAGGACAATGCCCTAGAGACTGACCATATATACATATGATAAGCACCCAAGCACCCTCTCCACCCAAGCTAGGACCAAGGAGGACCAGGCAATGGCTACTGATGACTTAGCAGGTAGACCTATAGGCACCCCCTAACACCCCCATCCATAGCTCTCAAGGATGGTGAGGTTACAGCAGCCAAAGAAACTAATGAGTAAGAGCAGGACTCAAACCCCTGCCTAGCATTCACCAGTCAGGAACGTTACCAAGTCGACCACTACAACCCTGTGTTACTGGAATTGAGTTGTATGGCCTTTCCAGGCAAAGAAATCTAGTCTTGCTTCATCCACACTAGCAGCTGCACTTAATCTCTAGTACTAGAGAACAATGAATCTCTCGTCTCTGCAGGTCAAGATCACAAATCAATGTTGGATGCTAGCTGAGATTAGTGAATGTTTCAGAAACATCATCCCAAGTCTAGTGTGCAGATTTCTTCCCTTTCCCATGGAAGGCAGACACAACGTCACATCCAGTGAAAGCCTGAAAGTATGGGATTCATCTAGCTTTCCCAAGCCCTATTAAAATAACTAACCCATGGACTGGAATCCATCGAATCTTGGCTCCTTGATCAAAGGAAATCCACATGTTCTCAAGACCTATTTCCTGTAAAGATGGTAGCACAAATATTGCTATGGCTGGCACGTCCATGTCATTGACATTAATGATAATAGACTTTCTCCCATCAGCCATTAGATACCTAGCATGTGCAAATATTTGAGTGCTAGCTTCCTCAAGACAACATGGGGACTCTGTATCCAGAGACTTCATTGTGTTTCTAATGACATCTTCTCGTTATGTGACAATGACTGTGCTTGTTGTCTCTGGGATAAGTCTTGTTGCTTGCATCACAAATGAAGCTTTGCCAATTGCTTGGTGTCCTACTTGTTCCGGTCACTCTTCTTTTGCTTTCTTGTCCCTTTTTCTACCTTGCGTCAGATTTCAGACTTGACTTCTCGTATACATTAAAGACTACGTTCTCCCACTCATATCTGGCACCATAGTACAGTAGGCCCCCGCCATACGACATTAATCCGTTCCTGAGTTGGTATCGTATGATGAAAATGTCGTATGGCGGGCAATAGAATAGCTAATGCATGCAAATCCCCAGGTAAAAACATTGAAAATTAGTACGTAACAACATAGTATAGTAAGCACTGTACTACAGTATACTTATATATAATATACATGTACTGTACAGTATATAATTAAATAACATTACAGGATAAATAAAAATTATATACTGTACTGTAAAGGAAATTTAAATTATATTTACTTTTGGAGTGACGTGACTTGAGCTGGTAGTGGGTGGAGGCAGAGGGGGGAGGAGACGGTAGATATAAAAACGTATCAATGCTAATTATGCTATGTACACTTAATAATAAATTTATTCTTACTATTAAACACTTAAAATTAAAAATGCTTTTTTTTATTATTTTTGTCTTTTGAAATTTTTTTTATGATTTTTTTTTAGAACTTAAAAAAAATACTCTTTCTTCGCTTTTTTAATAGAATCACTATTATCATCTTTGCTTTCTGACACTTCTCTTTTGGAGAAATATCTATCCAAAGAAGCCTGTTTCTGACGATTCCTCAACATATTTCTAAAATGACTTATACGCTTGTCATTAACACTCTCCATAAGACGACCTGTGTGAAGTTTTTCTGGGTGTTTTTTTTTTTTTCAATGAAACTCGTAAGGTTTTCATACCAACTGATAGCTTCCTTTATTTCTGCCGATGTCGTTTCTTCAGTCTCCCCCACGTCCTCGCCACCACTAGAGCTGTGTTCTTCTTGAATGATGGTCAACTGCATTGCCTCCAACTCCTTCAAGTCTTCAGTCGTAAGCTCCTCACTGTGCTCCTCGATAAGGTTATGGACGTCAGCCTCATCGACACCAAGCCCCATGGACCTCCCGATTGAAATTATTTCCTCAACATCACCCTCAGCGGCAGGATCATCAACAGCCTCGTCTTCGGTTGAGGGATCGAAACCTTCGAAGTCTCGTTCTGCCACAACAGCTGGCCATAGTTTCTTCCATGAGGAGTTCAAGGTGGGCCGTGAAACCTCATTCCAAGCTTTGTCGATCATCTTCAGGCATTGAACGATGTCAAAATGCCCCTTCCAAAATTCACGGAGGGTGAGTTGAGTGCTTTCGGTCACTTTGAAGCATCTTTTGAACAGATGCTTCGTGTAAAGCTTCTTAAAGTTGGCAATCACTTGTTGGTCCATAGGCTGGAGGAGAGGGGTGGTGTTTGGTGGCAGATAGAGAACCTTGATGAAGGAGAAGTCAGGATGAATGATGTCCTCGAGGCCAGGAGGGTGAGCAGGGGCATTGTCCAGTACCAGGAGACATTTGGGAGGAAGATTGTTCTCTTCTAAAAAGTTCTTGACAGCAGGACCGAAGCAGACGTTTATTCACTCAATAAATATGGTCCTCGTGATTTTGTGCTTTGAACGCACGAGGATTCTCTGAGTGGTATACCAGTAGGGGCTTAATTTTTAAGTCCCCACTGGCATTTGCACAAAATGCGAGCGTAAGTCTGTCCTTCATCGGTTTATGGCCAGGAAGTTTCTTTTCTTCAGCTGTGATATATGTACGGAGGGGCATTTTATTTCAGAAAAGGCCAGTTTCATCACAGTTAAACACTTGCTGAGGAATGTAGCCTTCTCTGGAAATTACTTTCTCAAACTTCTTGAGGAATTCTTCTGATGCTTTCTTGTCAGAACTGGCTGCCTCTCCATGCCTGACGACTGAGTGAATACCAGTCCTCTTCCTAAAACGATCAAACCACCAATGAGAAGCCTTGAACTCTTAGGGAGCTTGCTGCGACGTTCCTTCATCTCCGCCGTCTCTCTGGGCTTCCATGAGATCGGTGAAGATGGCGCTCGCCTTGTGCGAAATTACCGATTGCGTGAGTGTATCACCAGCGATTTCCTTCTCTTTAATCCATAGTAAAAGGAGTCTCTCCATCTCGTCGTTGATTGAGGTCCTTCCACTGGCAAGGACAGTCATGCCTTTAGAAGACTTACTTGCTTTAATGGCTTCCTTGTTCTTGATAATTGTACAAATCGTAGACTGGTTATGGCCATATATACTAGCGAGGGTAACGATACGCATGCCTTCTTCGTATTTCTTTATTATCTCCAGCTTCGTTTCCATAGTAATAATTTTCTTACTTCTCCCTTTAACATCACTAGCAATCTTGGGACCCATGGCTAACGAATTAAAGTTAGAATTAAGCACTAACATGCAGAAAAAATACGATATCGTAAGCACTCACACGAGATCAAGTCTTTATGAAACGCACACGAGATTCTGAACTGAGCGAGCGTATAACAAAGAGAGAGAGAGGCAGCATCTCTCTCAGGCATTGTGGGAGGGATTTCGGCCAATAGCATATCGGCATCTTAGTGACGTCGTGACGCCGACCAATAGCAGACCAGCTTCTTAGTGACGTATGAAGTGACGTATGAGCATGGTGGTAGGCTAGTGACTCACACAGTCGTAATAATAATAATAATAATAATAATAATAATAATAATAATAATAATAATAAAGCTTTCAACGTCGACATTAAGCTGTATGCGCTCCTGCCTTTGCGAAAAAATATCAGACTTTTAAACGGGCAGTTTCTCATGAAAACTAACTTGTATTATTCTGTGTAAATATTTGTAAATAATGTCAACCACTGATGTATTCTGCGTTTAATTGTCATACATACATCTCCCTTATCCTGCATAAGTACGTTTTTATGCTTAGAAAATTAAAGAAAAGATATTTTTCCGATGAATGTATTATTTCCAACGAAGTTGAGAGTGAAAAGGAGAGCGGGGAATCCTTGCGTGTGCTGGTTGACAGGAATCCTAAGTATTATTATGCTGGAAGCTTTACAGTAGGTGTGGTAAAGTGGAAGTGGCATCATAGGTTCAATCTACAGTAGATTACATCTCTGTGTGGGTTTCTGTAGTGACACTTGTGGAAGTTATCTTCAAAGAAACTTCATTTCCATCAAACAGTTGGGAGGAGGTTCTTATTCTTGTCCTTATCCAATCGCCCCCCCCCCACACCCCACCCCCCGCCCTTCCCCCTTGCACCATCTTCTTCGACTAAAGCTTTTCCCGCTATGCAAGGTCGTTATTTCTTGAAAGCTGTTTCCAATTTCTTCTGTCTCCGATGTCCTCTACTGTTAAATCTTTCTCCTCCATATCTGTTGTTACACACTCCATCCACCTTCTCATTGGTCTCCCCCTCCTCTTCCTACCTGGAAAATCCATCTCCAACAACCTCCTCCTATCATACTCCTGGTCTCTCCTTATTACGTGCCCAAACCAGTGGAGTCTCTTTTCTTGGATATTCTTTAAAACCTTTGTAACCTTAGTTGTTCCCCTTACCACGTCATTTCTAACCTTATCCAGTCTCGCGATCCCAGCCAACTATCTTAGCATTCTCGTCTCTGACACATCCATTTTCTTCTCAAAGATCTTTTTCATGGGCTAGGTCTCTGCACTATATACTCTACAGAAAACTGTCTGGCAAAGATTAAAATCACTTCTTTATCTATCTATTTTTTTCAGGTATTCGTCATCATAGCCATTGCAATCTACCAAGCCAAAGTACACTTAATACCAATAACCAACACTTATGGAGGGATATTCTTCTGCGATGGCTCCCTCTTTATGGCAATCGTGGTTACCCCATTGCACTTGATCTTTGGTGTCCTTGGCCTTATCAATGGACCGTACTTCGTAAGTTTTATCTCTGGTAACATTCCTTAAATGTAAATAGATAAGAGAGTAAAGCATATTCTTTTGAAATATCGCAATAATTGAAGGTTTGTGACCGTACTATAATGCTTTATTGTCCCCACCTGGAGTAGCGTCGTTTGTTCATTTCAGAACGCTTTGCCTTATGCAACGTAGTAGCATCTTTTACGAGTGCTTGAATATCATGCCATAAAACAGTGTTTTCCTCACAACAGGAGGCGGCTGTAAACCTTGTCTTTGGAGTGTTCCTCATCGCCACAGGCAGCTTGACCATTGACTTGTACAGAGAGGCAGGAGTGGATGAACCATTAGCCCTTGGCTCTATGTGCATTATAGGAGCCATCATCTATTTGGGAGATTGTGTCTATGCGTGCCTGGCAAAAAAGAATTCTGCGTAAATCGTTAAATGAGAACAAATCAATTGCTTACCGATGACCAATCTGCTTATATCTGAATGTTGTCTACAATGAATTTACTATTATTGTGTGTGTTATTTAAGATGAATTAGATGCATTATCAATATCAATGTGAGCTATTTCAAATGCAACTTACAAGTAAATACACGCACATACCTATCTATCTATCTATCTATCTATCTATCTATCTATCTATATATATATATATATATATATATATATATATATATATATATATATATATATATACATATATATATATATATATATATATATATATATATATATATAGATAGATAGATAGATAGATAGATAGGTATGTGTGTAATCCCCTATTGACTAATGAAATAAAAATATCGAACTTATAAGACTCGAGTGCCGTATAAGCATCACCAATTAAATCACATACAGTATACTAAACTAATTCATCTATAAGAACAGGGCAAAATGTTAATGGCTAGTAATTTATAATACTATTGAAGTAAGAAGTAAAATGTTATTAGATTTCATGAAATATTAGAATGATCAAGAATCAAATCTGAAGTCTGGTGGTTTTATAAGATTGTACGAAAATACAATGCTAACATTTAAGTGAATGCTGGTTTTATTGCAACATTTCGGTAGTTTGAATGTCAATCACCCATTGAATTTGTTTTTGCTGCACATATTTATTGTATTTCTTCGCTAATATCTATTTGTCAGTCAGTAAATCTTTCTTCATTCCGTTCCCTGAAGATTTGTCAGTGCACATGGCAAGATGGAATAAGATAAGGAGAGTTACCTAGAGGTCCCGTTTTCTACACTCACGAGCATGACGTCACCTGGAGAGTTCAGCCAGGCAACATATAGGCGGGAAATATGCCGCTGTTTTTATTTTATTTTTTCTCAGATGTTTTTATTTGCATTTGCTTTGACAGATTCGTCGTGGTTATATGTGTCATATATGGTTGCTCTAATCCTTATAAGAGCAATATAACTGTTGGTGGTGAGGAAAAAAAATAGATTTTACCGTTTCCCAAAAGATGCAGAACTATGTAAGAAGTGGGTGAATATATGCAAAAGAAATGATGGTATCAATGCCAAACCTGCACGAATTTGTTCGTCACATTTCTAACCCAATGATTTTGCCAGAAGGATTAGGCACAAGTTGCTCAATTGCTGCCCTAAGACTATCCGAAGTCTAAAAGACGATGTCATACTGACACAAAATCTTTATAATAATGTAATTATTGTTGTGATTCAGATATGCCTATCACTAATATCTCGTCACTTTAGTTTCGCTTACTAGGCATATGTTGCATGTAGCATGTTGGTCAACTAGGAGAACTGTATATGAATAGGCTCACTTAAAAAAAATATATTAATTATATTCCTCATCCAAGTAAATCTGTAGCTACGATGGGAAGAATGTTTCTGAAGATGAGAGAGAGAGAGAGAGAGAGAGAGAGAGAGAGAGAGAGAGAGAGAGAGAGAGAGAGAGAGAGAGAGAGAGAGAGAGAGAGAGAGAGAATTTTACAAAAAATGTTTTCGTATGTATAAATACTATTATTTGAGCTTCAGATTATAATAAAAAAAATTGTTGCTTCGAAATTTTTCAAAAGTTTTCGTCTTGGCAGATCCACCCCATCTAATCAACTAAATTCAAAATGATTT
>NC_090725.1:69708897-69713897 GCF_036898095.1 Palaemon carinicauda
CGTAAGTTTACCATATCGATGGAATATTTTCTGTTTTTGAAAGTAACTCTTTAAAAGAAAACGTAAAGATTGGGAGGGACTTTGATATATTTTCCTTGCCATCGTTGTCAATCTTGAAATACCAGGAGCTGGCAAGAAAAAAAAATGTATTACCAAAGTGTTATCTTTTATCACTTCATCAAGCTTAGTTTGGGTCTAAACACAGAAATGGGTGGATTGGTGTGACTGCAGGAAAAAAAATTCTTTCCCCTGAAAAGATATTTTTCCAAAAGTTTTCGCTTAAGTAAAGAAAACTATCCAATATAAATAGTCTTGATACTTGTTTACATAATACCAGCTTACTATTAGGGCAATTATAATTAACTGACGGTAGACATTCAATGAATGAAAGAAATGTCAAATAAACTTCAATAGTAAGAAAAACACATATATACAATATCCGGTCACTAAATAATTTACAATTAAATATTCACAATAGCGTTTCAAAGACAGCAATCATGGAAGGAAAAGCTCTGATAATTAAACATTTTATTTCGCTGTTTTTTTTCTTTTTTTTCTTTTTTTTTTTTTATTTATCAAGAATATTTCTTTTCGTAAGAAAAACATGAGACCCAAGATAGAGTATGGGGAAGCGTGCAAGGGCTAAGCTATGCGTGAGTACGCATTCCTATGAGATCAGACTACGGTTTGCTACTCGATTTATGGTCTGACTGTCTGTACGCATATCTTGGTCACAAAAGGAGTGATCGGTTATATCAGTACGATTTACGATTTACGATTCATTCTGCACCTAATGTTGTAATTGACATTTGTACGTTTTAATATCCATAAAAGACAAAGCTTTCTTTTAACGAAATATTCACATTAAATCAAAACACTTGATGATCCGTGTTATCTCTTCATTAAACAGATTGCTATAGTCCATTTCTTTTAGCCAGGCATATTTGCACCAACTCGCAGTGGTGCCCTTTTAGCTCGGAAAAGTGTCCTGATCGCTGATTGGTTGGACAAGATAATTCTAACCAATCAGCGATCAGGAAACTTTTCCGAGCTAAAAGGGCACCGTTGCGAGTCGGTGCAAATCTGCCTGGCTGAAAGAAATGGACTATAGTTAAGCATATAATACTATCGTAATAAACAAAAGTGGTGCAAGTGATTCATCACTTGGCCATGATAGGTTTATATCTGATTAATCGCTCAATAAAAAGAATGCATGTTGCAATATGATCGAATTGACCTTCATGTTATCGCGGCATATTCAACATGAACATGAATATGTGTGCACAAATGAAGAGGAGTTGTAGAGTTATACGATTACGTCTCAGTTGCCTCTATCCAAGATGGCGCCGCCTCCTATTGCTCGCCCCCTTGCGGCAGGGAACTCTAACGACGACACAAGTACCCACAGATGGGAAAGGTCTCTCGAATATTTTAAGCAAAAGACAGAGAGGTTGATAACTTTATGACACTATCTAGAGGAGGATGTTTGAAGATAGATTGAAAACACAAAGGTAGTGAGGAAATTCCGGGGTTGCAGTAAACAACTACTCAGCTATAATAACTAATCATAGATACCATAAGACCTTTTATTTCAATAGTCACCGAATCAGCATTGAAAGCCCCCCTGAAATGAAACCCATTAATCCCCCTCGTTGGGCAGTATTCCTTTGCCTCCGTCTCGAAGAAAATAACTCCTTCCGAAAAAGAAAGAAAAAAAAAAGTCTCCCTTCTCTCTGTCGACAGTAAAACTAGGAGCGCGGAAACTTTTAAAATACGGGTTTACAGCCCTTCGTAAAACACAATTCTCAGTTCCTTCAATGAGAGGGAAAAGAAGGCCAGTTTCTGATCAAAGCCCTGTAATGTCCAAGCTTCTTTTTCTATTCATTCTCCAGAAACCATTATATACTGTAAAAACAAGTTATGAAAAAGTTGTCGTAGAAATTATTTTCCCCTTTACTTGTTATAGAGAGAGAGAGAGAGAGAGAGAGAGAGAGAGAGAGAGAGAGAGAGAGAGAGAGAGAGAGAGAGAGAGAGAGAGAGAATCTCTACCCATCTTGTAGGTCTATTATATGGATATAATAAGACGTCTCCCTTATCATTCTCAAGATTGGAATCCCAGCTGTCAAAAGTTGTCGTAAGTCTGAGATTTTGTGAAGATAAAGTTTTCGTATTTTTCGAACTAAGATGTTAGAGGCTAACTTATTCGGGGAAACTGGCAATACCGAAGCACCTACACAATGGATATATATATATATATATATATATATATATATATATATATATATATATATATACATATACATACATATATATATATATATATATATATATATATATATATGTATTATGGCTGGCAAATTACATAACCTTCCGAGCTCCAAACTCACCTGTTTGTTTTTAAATGACTGTTACACTTGGAAATTAGTGCCCGAGCTCTGAGAAAATTATATAACTCCCAGACGGCAATATATAAAAACACTGAATATCCAAAGGTCTCTTACATACACTCAAAACAAAACTGGGTAATTACTTAACTTGAACTATTCAAAACAACCTCTTACTTCGATTCTTAGTCAAGGATACGAGCAAGGTCTATTAGGAAATAATGGTGATCGAAATAATACACTCTTTACAAAAAGGAATATATTCTATAAGAATTTAAAACATTATTACAAAAAATATCAACAAAATGAATCACTTAAAATATTAAATCTGAACAAAACCTTAGACTAAGACATGAGAAAGATACTTAGGAATATTATACAATCACTGGTTTCACGGGAAATTAATTTATGAAAATATTTAATAATGATAATTAATGAACATAGTTAACCTTTAACACTAATGATTAAACTCTTATTGAAATTTACATAAAAGTAACTAATACACTTACGTGTTTTAGCTCACACGAGGTTTCTGAACAGATAGCAATACAAATACTTCCCTGTTTTAACCTAAATTTCACAGAGGCAGTTACAAAATTTATATGATACCAGCACGTTCAATAACATAATACATTTGAAATCACATTCATAGTTTCATTAACGTTTGAACACACAACACACGATATATGTTGGGTAAGATACTTATTCACTTTGAAGAAGACACACACTCGAGGCACTTGAGAAGAGAGGATGTTGGCTCTTTCACAGGGACAGGCTGGATCTCTTCTGCTACTTACAATTTCCTAGGGCTACATATATATTGACTAACTTATTGTAGATCCTTCTAAATAGATTCTTCTAGTGGCGTAAGGTTGCCAACGAGACAAAAAATGGGAACAAACCATCTCTTAGCTAACTCCTCCCACCTCCCTCCTTGAAACAATAAAAAAAAAAAAATAACTCTGGTGTTTTCAAGAACATTCTAAACACGTGAAAATATAACATGACGCAATACCTCGTGAAAACATAAAAAAAAAGTTACTCCCCGAGTGGCACTCTTACCAGCATCATCTATAGCTGTCATGTGAGCATCTTTAAAAGCGTTCTTTGTATGGTTTTGATTGCTATTGTTCACTGACAAGTTAATAGCAACAGTACAATACAGCATAGAAAATGATCCTCAAGATGTTTGATGAAGATAGTAAGTAAGAAGGCAATTTCCATAGACGTAAAAAGAAAAAAGGAATTGTCGAGGAGCATGAACAAGGTACATGTGGGACAGACCTTGCAAAAAGCCACAATCCTATAACAACCACTATTCTTACAATTTTGAAGGAGAAATCAAAGCAAAGGTGCTGCGAAAGGGGTGCTAACAGTGAAGAAATACTGGCACGTGTTCTTGATAACGGAGAAAAGTTGCTTCTTATCTGGCTCAATAAAAAGCAGTTAGCAGGAGATATAATAACTGAATTTATTTATTGTAAAAGAAAACAAAGAAATTGTATGCTGACCTTTCTAAAAAGAAGCCAGATACTTCAGGAGACAAAAACCGCCAAGGCAGCAGAAGCAGAATTTAAAAGGTTCGTGGATTCTGAGACACATTCCTCAGCAAGTGTTCAACTGTGACGAGACTGGTCTTTTTTTAAATGCTCAGGAGGTCTTTCATTACTGCAGAAGAAAAGACATTTCTTGGTCACAAGCCCATGAAAGGCTGCCTAACCCTGCCATTCTGTGCTGATGCCAGCAGGGATTGCAAAATAAAATTTCTACTGGTGTATCATTCATAGAATCCCCAAGCCTCTAAAAAATACAGGTTGCAGCAGTGACTGAACGTTATGTGGAGGTCAACCAATAAAGTTTGAGGAAATCGTATTTTTGGTTGTGGGATGGGTTAATGAGGTTTTTGGTTCTGCGGTCAAAAAGTACTTCATGGAGAAGAACCTCTCATTCCCAGCCTTGCTGTTAATGAACAATGCTTCTGCCTATCCTCCAGCCATAGAATACGTCCCAATGGAGTTATTTAAATTCATAAAAATACAGTTCCTGGCACCCCAACATTCCAATATTCCAACCCATGGATAGGCAAGTAATATAAAACTTTAAGAAGCTTTATACAAAGGCAATGTTTCAGTGATGCTTCAAGATCACTGAAGGGACTATCCTCACCCTCCGAGAGATTTGGAAAAAATATTTTCCACATCATTAAGTGCCTCAAAATCATTGATAAAGCCTGGAAAGGTGTCTCCAACAGAGGCCTCAATTCTGCATAGAAAAAACTGTGGCCTGAATGGGTTCCAAAATGCAATTTTGAACCTATGCTGGAGGCAATTAACAATGAGATTGCGTCCTTGGGCGAGACAATGATGTTGAAGGTGGACAAAGATGACATCAAATTTATAGCGAGCATAGCAAGCAGCTGACAACCGTGGAGCAGGTGGAGTTGCATAAGTAGCAGCAACAAGAAGTTGCGGAAGATATTTCCTCTAAGGAGAAGAGGGACAGAATGACAAACCTCCCACTTCAAGTGAGATTAGATGTTAAGAATGTTGGAACCCTTGCAAAGTTTTGTAGAAATACAACACCAAGATAAAGCTTTAGCAGGGTGAGCAATGAATC
>NC_090725.1:69716397-69731397 GCF_036898095.1 Palaemon carinicauda
ATCTTATAACACACACTGTGGCGGGATGTTGCAAGAACAACCCCCACACCCTGAATCACTCTAAAACAGACAATTGTCTCCGCAACACAAACTTTCCCCTTACTTTATCTAAACCAGACTCTTAGAAAAAAAGGACAAAAAACCAAAACATAACCTTAAAACTGTATTTCCTTACAAACTAAAACGCTTAACATAAACCAAAAAAATCACACTTAACACTAATCATACACTTAACACAATATAGACATTAACCATAAACCAATAAAACCCCTAACAAAACTTAAAATTAACCCGGACACCAACACCAAAATATGTATATGTGTTTGTTTGTGAACCTCTTTGTCCACACAAGGGCCAACAGACCTTTTATAAACCCAACCACAACTCTATAGCCACCGAAACACTGACAAATTTCAATATACAATTGTATTAATTGATTTTGGTTGGGGACGTTATCATCATCATCATCATGATCAACATCATCATCATCAACATCATCATCATCATACGTAATTGTAATTGTAATACACAAGCCAGGTCATCAACTGTTTAGCAATCCAAAAGAGCAACCTAAATATAGTCAATTTCAGGCCAGGTTAGCAACTATATATCAACATTCGAAATAAATCCTCCAAAGGAGGAATTAAAGCCTGCAAATGAAAAAAGAAAAACACTTACGAACACTCCTAACTAACTAAACTATCGCACTATAATCAAAGATAAATAATAAAGTGTTCCTATCATTCACAATCACGACAAGCAAAGATAAACAAAGCTGTACTTACTCAAAAATAAACAAAACACTTCCAACGCTGGTCGAAATCAAATGTATAAATCCAGCGTTCACACAACTGCCTCAAGTCGCAGTCAATCAAAAAAAGCATTCGCTCCGAAACATTTACCATTGTCATAACCTAGCTAAAGGTAAACAAACAATCTCATTTATACCAACAGTCTTTCTCACAGCAAACAATCAATACACTAACTACCTTTCGCTCGCTGACACAATCTCTCTCTCTCTCTCTCTCTCTCTCTCTCTCTCTCTCTCTCTCTCTCTCTCTCTCTGGATTTGGCAAAAAAAAAATAAATAAATAAAAAAATTAATCTTCCACAACACAATAATAGTAAATTCATTGTAGACAACATTCAGATATAAGCAGATTGGTCATCAGTAAGCAATTGATTTGTTCTCATTCAACGATTTCCGTAGAATTCTTTTTTGCCTGGTATGCACGGACACAATCTCCCAAATAGAAGATGGCTCCTATAATGCACATGGAACCAAAAACCATTGGTTCGACCACTCTCGCCCCTATGTACAAGCTAATGGTCAAGCTGCCTGTGGCGATGAGGAACACTCCAAAGACAAGGTTTACAGCCACCTCCTGTTGTGAGGAAAACACTGTTTTATGGCATGTTATTTAAGCACTTGTAAAGGACACTACTCTGTTGCATAAGGCAAGGCGTTCTTAAACGAACAAACGACACTACTCCAGGTGGGGAAAATAAAGCATTATAGTACTATAGTGCAAAACAGTAGAAATAGCCACAAGTCTTAAATTATTGTGATATTTTAAAAGGATATGCTTTACTCTCTCTTCTATTTACATTTAAGGAATATTACCAGAGATAAAACTTACAAAGTACGGTCCATTGATATGGCCAAGGACACCAAAGATCAAAAGCAATGGGGTAACCACGATTGCCATAAAGAGGGAGCCATCGCAGAAGAATATCCCTCCATAAGTGTTGGCTATTGGCATTACGTGTGCTTTGATTTGGTAGATTACTATGGCTGCGATGACGCATATCTGAAAAAATAGATAGATAAAGAAGTGATTTTAATCTTTGACAGACAGTTTTCTGTAGAATATATGGTGCAGAGACCTAGCTCATGAAAAAGATCTTTGAGAAGAAAATGTATGTGTCAGAGATGAGAATGCTAAGATAGATGGCTGGGATCGCGAGACTGGATAAGGTTAGAAATGACGTGGTAAGAGGAACAACTAAGGTTACAGAGGTTTCGAAGAATATCCAAGAAAAGAGACTCCACTGGTTTGGGCACGTAATAAGGAGAGACCAGGAGTAGGATTGGAGGAGGAGGAGGTTGTTGGAGATGGATTTTCCAGGTAGGAGGAGGAGGGGGAGACCAATGAGATGGTGGATGGAGTGTGTAACAACAGATATGGAAGAGAAAGTTTTCACAGTGGAGGACATCGGAGACAGAAGAAATTGGAAACAGCTTTCAAGAAATAACGACCTTGCATAGCGGGAAAAGCTTTAGTCGAAGAAGATGGTGCAAGGGGGAAGGGCGGGGGGTGGGGGGTGGGGGGGAATTGGATAAGGACAAGAATAAGAACCTCCTCCTAACTGTTTGATGGAAATGAAGTTTCTTTGAAGATAACTTCCACAAGTTTACAGTCGCTACAGAAACCTATACAGAGATGTAATCTACTGTAGATTGAACCTATGATGCCACTTCCACTTTACCATGTCTACTGTAAAGCTTCCAGCATCATAATACTTAGTATTCCTATCAACCAGCACACGCAAGGATTTCCCGCTCTTCTTTTTACTCTCAACTTCGTTGGAAATTATACATTCATCAGAAAAAGATCTTTTCTTTAATTTTCTAAGCATAAAAACGTACTTATGCAGGATAAGGGAGATGTATGTGTGACAATTAAATGCAGAATACATCAGCGGTTGACGTTATTTACTAATATTTACACAAAATAATACAAGTTAGTTTTCATGAGAAACTGCCCGTTTAAAAGTCTGATTTTTTTTTTTTGCAAAGGCAGGAGCGCATACAGCTTAAAGTGGACGTTGAAAGCTTTATAAAGGTTTGAACAAATTTCAACATATTTTTGAAGCATGTTTATTATAATTTTATTTATTATTATTATCCCATCAATGCTTGGGGCCTACCCATCATGAGGAGCAGGAAGAGAAGCCCTCTTTATAGAGTCACGAAGGCCCTACCAGAGAGGATGGTTCTGGTAGGTTACTTTCACTGCCCAGTAAACAAAAATATTGAACTCAAAATGTGTCCATATATATACATATATATTTCGGAGTAACTATGCAATGGGAATAAACTCCATGTTTAAACTACCTGTATAAACTCCATGTTTAAATTGCCTGTATAAATTCCATGTTTAAACTACCTGTATAAACTCCATGTTTAAACTACCTGTCATCTAGCTCGGGTTGGCCTCTCTCACCATTAGCCCTTCTATGCGTTAGGATGGTACTTTAATCTGAACTTTAGAACTATAGTGTAAGAGATAACAGAAAATTATGCAAATAATGATACAAGCATCAAATTTGGCACACTCATTCTCCAAGTCATACTGATTAAACTCGCCAACTGGTCAATTGAAAATCCAGCCCTAATTAGCTACCTGAAGTTGACGTTATGCTTCAAAGTACTTGTAGTTGTCAGAGTTGTATGATCTAGACGCAGATTCCTATGTCTTCAAGGCTACTGAAATAGATTTTAATGTTTATAAAGCACATTGACACATTCTCCTCAAGAATTAACTGATAATAAAGTAAACTGATAGGCTATATATGCTTCAAGATTTTATGTTTTATAAAGCACATTAAGATACTAATTTTCTCATTGTAGATCCGTGGTAAACCACACTGGCTTGCAGTTTAGACTAGATGAGAGTAGCACATAGAAGGTATCTCTATGTCATGGACTACTTCTTGCTACAAAACATTCAAGGGAATGGAGTTGATGAAGTTCTTGAAGGAGTGATTGTTGGGCACTACCAAGGCACATTGATAACATCATTGCTGTGAGACTCAGTATAGGCTTCAGTGCCAGCTAAGTAGGAAATGTATGTTAAAATTATACTGCAACAACCTACTAGTATTCCAAATACTGCATAACTAACCCAAAATCAGTTAAGGAGCAACATCTGAATGGACAGGATTTGCCAACGGGAGAGAGTTGAGCCAAGGATAACAGGGTTTTCATTATCTGGATGGTGTACAGATAGCACGAAACTTATGACTCTGGATGAACAATCAGACTAGGAGTAGGGCACAGTCCAAGAACATAGTTGTATCCCATACCGGAAGTGTCCATCACACACGTGTACATGGTGGTATAAGGAAAAACATATAATGATTGAACCAAGTATTGTTTATGCTAGGAGGTTAAGATAGAAGATTTAAAGTCCTCCAAGGCTAATTCTGCCAGAAAATGGATAGATTGATATATGAATTGGGGAAAGAATATTCTTGTTTCATTCACTCAATGCACTGCCAATCAAGTTAGACTCTACATGACTTGACGAAGGTGGTGAGATAGAAAAAATTGGTGAGATAGAAAAAAGTAGTGAGATAGAAAAAGGTGGTGGAATAGAAAAATCTTAAGACCAAAGAAGGCACTATATCATGAGAGTTATAGGCTTCTCTTTAACAACACAAAGTTAAGCCGATCTGAAAAAAGAACAACCTCTGCTGTTAACAGTGATGAGGATGGTAGAAGTAAGATCTCATGAAAGGATCAAGAAGCAAAAAATCCATGAATGTTTCTTTTGCCAGAACAACAGATGTGTGGGGGAGCTTAGAGAAGCAATGAAAATGTAAGTAAATAAGAGAATAAATGAATGTGCAAAAACACTGCAATAAGCAACGCCTTGCCAAGCAAAGTGCATGAGATATCATAGCACAAGAATTAAAATATCACCCTTTCTATTTAGTGGCATTGTATAACTGAGAACGATCCTATCTAAAGGTACAGGATTAAGAGAAAGCAGAGAAGCACTGCAAGAAAACATATCCAATTGCTTTCTTCGAATTAGTCGCCTTCATTAGAGATAAGAAAAATGCCAGTGACAGTAGAAATCTATTAATTTTCAAGCTTGCTGGCTTGACCATGTTTAACAAGCAGAGGCTGGTACAGCTTGGTGTTGATTCGGCTTGACTCAAGGGCTAGTTACTTATTCACATTCCCAATCCGCAAGCTAATTGCAAAGGGTGAGATGTTCTGCTGACTTTTGAAAAGGATGTAGGCTTAATCATCTCTCAAGCATCCAAGTATGGTGAAATGACCCATCTAGCGATAGCTGATGAGATAATAAGACAGGACATACTTCATCGTAAATCAAATTTCTGCAGTACTTTTCCCAACACAGAACTGTACCAGGCTGTACCACCATCACTGCTACAATTTACATGCATGATTTTACATGGTGCACATATCAAGTACCACATCCAGTATTGATCAAAAAATCTAACCTTTTTATACCAAAATTCCTACAGTACAGCTACTTTGTGAAATACAAGGGGTTAGTAAAATACAAGGGAGGAGTGAAATACAAGGGAGGAGTGAATGTCCACAGGCATTCCAAGGACCGTGAAACACCTTTTACAGTCTACATGGGCTTTTATATGTATACCAAGATAAGGAAGAGACAAATCATTGAAATGCTCGATGAAAATGGGCTCAGCATATACGAGAGGATCTTAGAAATATCACCAGATATTGAATAGTGTGCCAAAGATCTAATCTGTCCTCCAGTGTTGAGAAAGGAGTTCTTCACAACATAGATCATAATTCAACGGCAACCACAGCTCAAACATCATTCCATGGTACAAGTGCGTCCATTTTCCGACTTCCAAGCACTGAAAATGTGGTGTTGAATGCGAGTCTCTCAATCTCGAATTAGAAAATAAAAGTTAATAAAGTTCCAGAGCTTCCAGAAGCAGACACCAATATTCGACCAGCATACATCATGCAAAACCCCAATTTTCGTCCAGTAACAAGCCAATCCTTCATAGCACCACAGTTGATCTCGTCATACTTATAAGAAGAATGAACTTGGTTGGAGGAAGTCTCCCTCACAGATTATGTGGCTGATGTAGTCAGCATTCCTTATCCAGTTCACCAAGCAAAACAGAAATGGAGCTAACCTTAAAGTAAGCCTTTCAGCAATGATGCCTCGTGGCAAGACCAAGCTCACTCTTTTGCAATGATGATGCATACCATAGCAAAAGTCCATGATACAGTGGCTTTCCCAAACTCAGGGTAGACACTTGTCATTACTACTGTTGTATGCTCTGGACAAATACAGTGGATGTGACCCATGTATTGAGAGGAAAAATTTGTGATCATGTTTGGTGGACTTCATATAGAAATGGCTATACTGAGATGAATAGGAACATTACTGGCCCAGTGCTACCGTGGAAGCAGAGGTGACCTCATTTGGTACAGCAGAATCTTACCTGTCTGAATCCAGTGTCACCAGGATAAGACTAGCACATCAGCATATCATGAATCACAGCTGGTTAAAATTATTGAAGTGCAAGTGAACATTCCAAATAGAGGACCAAAGGTAAATGCAATCATCATTGATGGATCAGCACTTATCAGAGACTTACCTCCATGTTCTTCAAAGATATTTTATGAGTATGCTAAAGAAGAGTACACCTAAAAGTGGAATACTATGGTGCCAGATATGAGTGGGTGGACGTAGTCTTTAATGTATACGAGAAGTCAAGTCTGAAATATGACGCAAGGTCGAAAAAGGGACATGAAAGCAAAAGAAGAGTGACCGGAACAAGTAAGACACCAAGTAATTGGCAAAGCTTCATTTGTGATGCAAGCAACAAGACTTATCGCAGAGACAACAAGCACAGTCATTGTCACAAAACGAGATGTCATTAGAAACACAATGAAGTCTCTGGATACAGAGACCCCATGTTGTCTTGAGGAAGCTAGCACTCAAATATTTGCGCATGTTAGGTATGTAATGGCTGATGGGAGAAAGTCTATTATCATTAATGTCAATGACATGGACGTGCCAGCCATAGCAATATTTGTGCTGCCATCTTTACAGGAAATAGGTCTTGAGAACATGTGGATTTCCTTTGATCAAGGAGCCAAGATTCGATGGATTCCAGTCCATGGGTTAGTTATTTTAATAGGGCTTGGGAAAGCTAGATGAATCCCATACTTTCATGCTTTCACTGGATGTGGCATTGTGTCTGCCTTCCATGGGTAAAGGAAGAAATCTGCACGCTAGACTTGGGATGATGTTTCTGAAACATTCACTAATCTCAACTAGCATCCAACATTGATTTATGATCTTGACCTGCAGAGACGAGAGATTCATTGTTCTCTAGTACGTCAGATTTAGTGCAGCTACTAGTTGGATGAAGCAAGACTAGATTTCTTTGCCTGGAAAGGCCATACAACTCAATTCCAGTAACACAGGGTTGTAGTGGTCGATTTGGTAACGTTCCTGACTGGTGAATGCTAGACGGGGGGTTTGAGTCCTGCTCAAACTCATTAGTTTCTTTGGCTGCGGCAACCTCACCATCCTTGTGAGCTATGGATGGGGGTGTTAGGGGGAGCCTATAGGTCAACCTGCTAAGTCATCAGTAGCCATTGCCTGGTCCTCCTTGGTCCTAGCTTGGGTGGAGAGGGTGCTTGGGTGCTGATCATATGTATATATGGTCAGTCTATAGGGCATTGTCCAGCTTGATAGAGCAATGTCACTGTCCCTTGCTTCTGTCATTCATGAGTGAACTTTAAACCTTTAAACATGCAGCCCTTAGAGAACAAACAAAGCTTGTGGCTTATAGGACTGGGATCATCTCCAATCCAGACACAATCTTTCCTTGTGGCATGGTGGATATGTTGGATAACACTACCCATTATTGCAGCGAGCAGTTGGAAACTGAGAGTGTTCCTGTGAAAAACACTGAATAGAAGAATGCAAGTGCTCATAGTCAGCTCTACCCAGAGCATCACTCTGCAGCTGCATATGTGAGCAGCGGCAACTGAAGGACCAGTGGCTTAGTTTGAACATTGAAGTGCAACGCTTACGAAATGAATATCAGTCAACCTGGTGGCCATCTTGAAAATTCTTTTAAAATATGAAAAATGTCACTTTGCTTTATACACAATAAAACCTTGAAAAATATGCGTCATTTTGCTTTATAAACATTAGAATCTACTTCAGTAGGCTTAAAAACATAGGAATCCATATGTGATCTACCAAATTGGACAACTACTTCTAAGCAAAACATTAACTTCGGGCGATTAATTTGGTGGCCATCTAGAAAAATGGCCAACATCGTGGATTTTCAATAAGCCAATTGGCCAGATTTGATTAGTACTAATTGTAAAACAAGGGGGTAAAATTTCATGCTTATCTCATCATTTGTAGGATTCTTCTAAAAAAAAATTGCTGTTATCTCTTGTACTACAGTGCGTAAAACACCTGGACTTTGTTGTCTCGACCATCTCCCATTTTATCATCAATTTGTTGGTGTTCTTATAAGGGTTCTGCTAGGAGAGGCATATCTTGCTATGAGAGCAGAGTTATCAATGAGCGATATTTTATCCTAATTTATGAAAATCTATCAAAACTTTATCACATGACTCAGAAATGGTTATGAAAAGTCGCCTTCACTAGTCATGAATGGAACGTGGGTAAACTAAAAGTGAAGAATACTTACTATCTGGAAGACTTTTAAGGTGATGAAAATTCCTTTGCCTGAACATGAACACGCCATATTTGTTTTGTTTTGATTTGTGTTTGCCTCTTTATGTTTCCCTTATGCTGTGGAAAGAAATGAAAACAAAATATAGCACGAAAACTTGAATGAGATTGTTTTGGCACATTAAGATGGAGGATCATTGCGTCTTCAGATTCCACTCTAGATACAGTGCTTCCAATTAAAGGAAATATTTGCAACCTCAGTACAAGCTTTCAATGATAACCTCTAAGAGTATGAAGTTTTAGAAGATTGTGTTTTAGTTATATTTAAACATTAAAGAAATGTCCGACTGAAAATTATTTAGTCAATTTTTTTTTTTAAATAATCATCATAGCTTGTGGATTGAGACCAGATATCTATTTAGAAGGACATTACTGTATATATATATATATATATGTATATATATATATATATATATATATGTATATATATATATATATATATATATATATATATATATATATATGTATATATATATATATATATATATATATATATATATATATATATATTTTTCCTATTACTATAACAACTAAAAACAGCACGTACTGTATGGTAAACTGTGTTGGGTATGACGGGTTAGCCCCAACGTTCGACCGTACAGTGACGTACTATACAGTACCTATTCACAGGTCAAACTGGCCGCTAACGGGAACATGCGAACGTTAAACATGAACACAAACGTACGTACAAAAGACTGAGGTTGCAATGGTTCCCGTCAGAGGTACGTCTACCACATACAGCCCGTACTCTCCCCGATCGATAAAAAAGGGGCAATTTTGGCTTACGGGAGTAAACGAGCGCCTAACTAATTAGCTTGTCGTCAAGTCAGTTACGCCAATGAATCAGTTCTCAGTTGCAATTCCATTTAACCTTGCTATCATTTTAGAGTTTAGTTCTCACCAGTACTAAGTTTCTAGCTCCTAGATGAAGCACAGCCATTTCTTCGACACGGCTAAAAGTAATGATAAATAGTCAATGTCATTTGCGTTCCAGAGTAACCATTCGTCAAGCGGATTTGTTAAAACTTTCTTTCTCAGCGAACTAATTATAAGCAATATTATATCAACAATAAGAAAATAAATTTGATAATATGATTCATAAAATAGTCTGTAACAATGAAGTATATAATTCAGCTGCTATAGTGGTCTACGTGGTAACGTCTCTGACTGGTGAACGGCAGACTGGGGTTCGAGTCTCGCTCAAACTCGTTAGTTTCTTTCGTCGCTACAACCTCACCATCCTTGTGAGCTAAGGATGGGATGTTTGGGGGAGACTATAGGTCTATCTGTTGAGTCATCAGCAGCCATAGCCTGACCCTCCTTGGTCCTAGCTTGGGTGGAGAGTGGGCTTGGGTGGTGATCATATGTGTATATGGTCAGTCTCTAGGGCATTGTCCTGCTTGCTAGGGCAATGTCACTGTCTCTTGTCTCTGTCATTCATGAGCGGCCTTTAAACATTTAAATGATTACGTATGTTGTATTATCTACCGACTTTTTTCATAGGCTTTGTTTGTGGCCGTTATTCAGTGATCGAATGAAACATTGTGGAACAGGTTCGGCTCGTTGAGGAAAAGACAAGAACAGTTTCTTTTAGAAAACAGTCTTTCGTTAAACCTTGACTCTCTTTTCGTTAATAATATTTTTTCCTAATCATCACCTCCATTATTATTATTATTATTATTATTATTATTATTATTATTATTATTATTATTATCATCATCATTAGCTAAGCTACAATGCTAATTGGAAAAGCAGGATGATATAAGCCCAAGGGCTCCAACAAGTAAAAATAGCTCAGAAAGGAAAGGAAATAAGGAAATAAATAAACTACATGAGAAATAATGAATAATATCATATAAATAGTTACTATAGAGAAAGATTCGGCTGCCCGATTAGGAAGATCACTCCACAATCTGGTCACAGCTGGAATAAAACTTCGACTACTGTACAGTATTGAGTCTTATGATGGAGAAAGCATGTCTGTTAGAATTAACTGCATTCCTTTTACAAAGATTAATGTCTGCTTGTTTCCAAGAACATTAGTGTTCTCAATAAGGTTTGATATTACTTTGTTCTCATCACTTTTGATCCTTTCTTAGATTTACCTTACGTTTTAGTTCCTTTTGTGTCCACATCCTAAGGACATCCTTCGATCCTTGGGAGCGAAAGGAAATACTGCAAGAACCGCTAAATGTATGAGATGACTTTTATCGTCATTTTCTGAAGCGACTGAAAATGGTCAAGACTTTTGATATACAGAAATCTGCAAAAATATTCAGAATTTCTTTGAACAGAAAAAGGGATTTTGGTGATTAACTTATATGTAGATGGTTTATTGAGGCTTAATCGTATAATAAACAAGTCAATTCTTTTTAGTAATGGAGATTTGCACCGACTCGCAGGGGTGCCCTTTTAGCTCGGATAAGTTTCCTGTTCGCTGATTGGTTAGAGAAGATAATTCTAACCTATCAGGAAGCAGGAAACTTTTCAGAGCTAAAAGGGCACCGCTGCGAGTCGGTGCAAATGCGCCTCATTAAAAAAAAATATAGTATACACGTTACTTTATTTAATTACTTTGTCTCAGTTTTTTATTAAGACCTTAATGATCATTATTGGTAAAGCATTCTGTACTGGGAAATAACTGTCTTTTGAACCACTCATTAATTTCTGTATTATTTCTCTTAGAAACTTTTGACTAAAATTTGTGCATGATTAGAAAATAAAACTATTCTCAGATGAAACATGACTTTCCGGAACACTTACAAGTGACAATATTCGTTCAAGGTTTTAAAATCCTCATTACAACGTTGTTAGTCTAAGTATTGTCTTTACAATCTATCAAAAAATCATGTGTCCTCAATCTTTATGTACCGCACTTTAAATTTTTCTCGTATCTTAACCGTTGTTGTTTTTCATTTAGAGTCGTCAGCAATATATATATATATTTTTTCTATAGGTTCTGAATACCTCCGAATTTCACACGTTAAACTAAAAATCTTCCTCCTCTTGGCCTTAAAGCTTAAGAAGATTTCTCAGGCACCATTGTGCTTTCTTTCTATTTCTTGTCTCACTCTGTTACTTCTCTCTTTTTCTATTTAAGCCATTAAGGGATATGGATATTTCGTTGCTGAACAATCCATCTCAATGAACGTGTTTGTCGTCCAAATCCATTGGTTATTTACATTGGGTATGTGTATGTGCGTGTGATCCTAAAGGATTGGGCAAAATTGCAATGAAAAACTAGCTCTGGACAGAACGCAGTGTTTCAAAATGGTCACTTTTAAACTACGTATGTGTAGATATATGATAGGAAAAGCCATAGGGATACCTATGTGTAAAGATACAATTATTAACCAATCTGTATGGTAAGGTTCCTGACTGGTGAATGCTAGACGGGGGTTTGAGTCCTGCTCAAACTTATTAGTTTCTTTGGCTGCTGCAACCTCACCATCCCAGATAGAAGATAGAATATTGGACCTTATAGGAAAACGAGAGAGAGAGAGAGAGAGAGAGAGAGAGAGAGAGAGAGAGAGAGAGAGAGAGTGGGGGGGGAGAGAGTATTTGCCATAATAGCGAATGCAGAATAAGTATATATGTAATGCAATAAGTAAAATACACGGTAGAAAGGAAGCTAGAATAATCAGACTTAAGAGCAAGTACAGAAGGTGTTTCCAATCCTCACCTGTCCGCCACCTTATGCCGCCAAGGAAAAATCAGATCTACCTGGTACAAGCGAAAGCCACGATGAGACTGAGAGTCTGAGATAGATTTCCATCGTTTGGTGAAGGTTGGCGGTAAATAAATACATCATTCAGCTTTTATCAGTGAGAGAATCACGTGTGTGCGTGAGAGAGAGAGAGAGAGAGAGAGAGAGAGAGAGAGAGAGAGAGAGAGAGAGATTATGTCATGGTAATGACGTACGGTGTGATATTGCATCAGTAGGATATTTCAGGTATGGAAAAGTTTTCATCATTGTGTATGAACTGCTTCTGACCAAGAACAAAATTAATTTACCTTCATTCAGAGAAAACGAAAGAAAATAAAGATTAAATAAAATGAGAAGAATAAACCCCTACGAAATCCAGTGAGAGAAAAAATAGCTAAAAGTGAACCGAGCTAAAGGAATGAAGAGTGACTGGACGGCCACAGTAACTCTTTATTATTATTATTATTATTATTATTATTATTGGCCAAGCTACAACCGTAGTTGGAAAAGCAAGATGCTATAAGCCCAAGGGCTCCAACAGGGAAAAATAGCCCAGTGAGGAAAGGAAATAAGGAAATAAATAAATGATGAGAATGAATTAACAATAAATCATTCTAAAAACAGTAACAGCGTCAAAACAGATATGTCCTATATAAACTATTAACAGCGTCAAAAACAGATATGTCATATATAAACAATAAAAAGACTCATGTCAGCCTGGTCAACATAAAAACATTTGCTTCAACTTTGAACTTTTGAAGTTCTACTGATTCAACTACCCGATTAAGAAGATCATTCCACAACTTGGTAACAACTGGAATAAAACTTCTAGAATACTGTGTAGTATTGAGCCTCGTGATGGAGAAGGCCTGGCTATTAAAATTAACTGCCTGCTTAGTATTACGTACAGGATAGAATTGGCCAGGGAGATCTGAATGTAAAGGATGGTCAGAGTTATGAAAAATCTTATGCAACATGCATAATGAAGTAATTGAACGACGGTGCCAAAGATTAATATCTAGATCAGGAATAAGAAATTAAATAGACCGTAAGTTTCTGTCCAACAAATTAAGGTGAGAATCAGCAGCTGAACACCAGACAGGAGAACAATACTCAAAACAAGGTAGAATAAAAGAATTAAAACACTTCTTCAGAATAGATTGATCACCAAAAATCTTGTAAGACTTTCTCAATAAGCCAATTTTTTGTGCAATTGAAGAAGACACAGACCTAATGTGTTTCTCAAAAGTAAATTTGCTGTCGAGAATCACACCTAAAATTTTAAGAGTCATACAAATTTAAAGAAACATTATCAATACTGAGATCCGGATGTTGAGGAGCCACCGTCCTTGACCTACTAACAATCATACTTCGAGTTTTGTTAGGATTAATCTTCATACCCCATAATTTGCACCATGCACTAATTTTAGCTAAATCTCTATTAAGGGATTCACCAACCCCAGATCTACATTCAGGGGATGGAATTGATGCAAAGAGAGTAGCATCATCTGCATATGCAACAAGCTTGTTTTCTAGACCAAACCACATATCATGTGTATATAGTATGAAAAGTAATGGGCCAAGAACGCTACCCTGTGGAACACCGGATATCACATTCCTATACTCACTATGGTGTCCATCAACAACAGCTCTTTGAGATCTATGACTTAAAAAATCAATAATAATGCTAAGAAACGACCCACCCACTCCCAACTGTTTCAGTTTGAAAACAAGGGCCTCATGATTAACACGGTCAAAGGCAGCACTAAAATCAAGGCCAATCATACGAACTTCCCGACCACAATCAAGGGATTTCTGTACAGCATTGGAGATTGTAAGAAGGGCATCACATGCTCCAAGGCCTTTACGAAAACCAAATTGCAAACTAAGGAGTAGATGATTACCTTCAGCAAACCTATTAAGACGTTTTGCCAGAAGACGTTCAAAAACTTTTGATAATACGGGAGTTATGGAAATTGGGCGGTAATCAGTGGGACTTGAGCGACCACAAACACATTTACATAGAGGAGTAACATTACCAATTCTCTAACAAGTGCTAAAAACTCCTCTTCTTGCTAACTTGAGCAAAATAACAGATAACTTTGGAGCTAAGAAATCTGCTGTCTTTATAAAAAACAAAGGAAAAATACCATTTAGGTCTACACCTCCATAAGCATCAAGGTCCATCAACAGAGCTTTAATCTCACGAGATCGAAAAGCTAAACTAGTTAGTTTAACCTCAGGAAAACAGGAATGAAGAAGTTCAAGTTTTTCATTACTCTGTTTACTGTCAAAAACATCAGCCAAAAGGGTTGCCTTTTCCTTTGGACAGTGAGTAACTGAGCCATCTGGTTTAAGTAAAGGAGGAACTGTTGCATCTACACCAAAGAGTGCAGATTTAAGAGTAGACCACCATTTATGTTCCTGATTTGTACCAGAAAGGGTTTCTTTTATGGTCAAATTGTACTCCTTTTCAGTTGAGGCATAAACTCTCTGAGCAAAAGCTCGAAGCTGAGTATGGTTTTTCCAGGTCAAATCTGATCTGTTACCCTTCCAAAGGTGATAGGCCTCCTGCTTCTCCAAATAAGCACGTCTACAATCATCATTGAACCACGGTTTGTCCTTCACTCGGTACCTTACCACACGAGAAGGGATACGCCTATCAATTATATTGACTAGATTCTCATTCAAAGGGACAACAGGACCTACACTACTATATAATTGTGACCAATTCAAGCACAAAAAAATCATTCAAAATCCCAG
>NC_090725.1:69738897-69748897 GCF_036898095.1 Palaemon carinicauda
ATATTGTTCCTGGAATAATTCACATATCCAAATGAAAACTTCAGGGATTGATGGGAAACATAGTTTCTCTGTTCCTGCCAAATTCCATGGTAATATCTACAATTGAAAAGACACAGCTATCAGGTAGCCTTCTTAAATATGATGTTAAATGTAGCAACATTATAGTGAGCTGCGGGATAGTGAGCGACATCAACGTGGGACAATACCGATCTCATAATCAATATCTGTCCCGAGTTCAGCTTGTTATTATTGTTGTTGTTTTAGTAATTATTATTCGAAAGCTTTATTACATCATTAATGGCTTGTAATATATTACTTTTCGGAATACCTCTCTCTCTCTCTCTCTCTCTCTCTCTCTCTCTCTCTCTCATATTCGACAATTGTTGGATGCTGTTGTTATCAGAAAGTAATTTTTTCAGCATATCTTATCTAAAGGTGTTCTATTTCCTGTCGTTCAACGAATCCTTCTTACCCTCAGGAGAGAGAGGGAGATGCTGATATTTCAAACGATGATCAATGAAAAGGGAAGTATTTATTTGGTCAACTTCTAGAAGCATTTTCTCTCAACCCCGAGACCAGACAGGAGAAAAATACTCAAAACAAGGTAGAATGAAAGAATTAAAACAATTCTCCAGAATAGATTGATCACCGAAAATCTTTAAAGACTTTCTCATTAAGCCAATTTTTTGTGCAATTAAAGAAGACACAGACCTAATGTGTTTCTCAAAAGTAAATTTGCTGTCGAAAATCACACCTACATACATATTTCAAGAAACATTATCAATAGTGAGATCCGGATGTTGAGGAGCCACCGTCCTTGACCTACTTACAATCATACTTTGAGTTTTGTTAGGATTCAACTTCATACCCCACAATTTGCACCATGCACTAATTTAAGCTAAATCTCTATAAAGGGATTCACCAACCTAAGATCTACATTCAGTTTTCCTCTTGTCGGCCAGTAGCCATCCTTAATGGCTATCTATAGGTACTAGCAACAAGATATTGCTTAATCCACAATAAATTTGTTTAAACCATAGACAACAAGGTAAGTGAAAAAAATGTGGCAGGTGTAAGGAAGTAGGAGGAGAGGGTTACCGCTTAGGTTTCTGGCCCATGTATTCAATGAAGCCTTCTTTAGTTTTTTAAGATTGTTTCAACATTGATTTTTATGCATTTTTTATTTTTCACTACCGACTTTTATTATTATTATTATTATCATTATTATTATTATTATTATTATTATTATTATTATTATTATTATTATTATTATTATTATTATTAGTTAAGCTACAACCCTAGCTGGAAAAGCAAGATACTATAAACATCTTTATTAATTCTTACGACTGATTTAATGTATTTCCTTGTAGAAAGATGGGCGTTGGTGTCGTTCTTGTAGAGGGAAATGGCTAAATGCTGGAAAGTAAACACACACACACACATATATATATGTATATATATGTATATATACACACACACACACACACATATATATATATATATATATATATATATGAATATATATATATATATATATATATATATATATATATATATTTATATTCTTACGAAGCTGGTCTAGTGTAGAGTAAATAATTTATTCATGTATTTTATATGTGTATTTAAGAAGTGTATTGCCAGGTTCAAGTAATTATATGTAGATTGCATAAGTCTTTCGTCATTCAATTCGTTGTATTTTTCATTCAAGTCAGTGTACGTAAATTTACATTATTTTTAAGAATTAACTTTTTATTTCACGTATTTTGTTATGAAGTCTTATGTTATCATGTCTAAGTATGCTGTATGAACCGTTCGAGGTTTGAAAACGAGGGCTTATGTAACTTTCTTATGTTTTCACGAGGTATTGCGTCATGTTATATTTTCACGTATTTAGAATGTTCTTGAAAACACCATAGTTAGTTTTATTTTTTTTATTGTTTCAAGGAGGGAGGTAGGAGGAGTTAACTGAGAGAGGGTTTGTTCCCGTTTTTTGTCTCGTTGGCAACCTTACACCGCTAACCCTTGCCTCTCATGCCACTAGAAGAATCTATTTAGAAGGATCTAGAATAAGTAAGTCAATATATATGTAGCCCTAGGAAATCGTAATCAGCAGAAGAGATCCAGCCTGTCCCTGTGAAAGAGCCAACATGCTCTCTTCACAAGTGCCTCGAGTGTGTGTCCTCTCCAAAGTGAATAAGTTTCTTACCCAACATATATCGTGTGTAGTGTGTTCAAACGTTAATGAAACTTTGAATGTGATTTAAAATGTATTGTGTTATTGAACATGCTGGTATTATATAAATTTTTGTAACTGCCTCTGTGAAATTTAGGTTAAAACAGGGAAGTATTTGTATAGCTATCTGTTCAGAAACCTCGTGTGAGCTAAAACACGTAAGTGTATCAGTTACTTTTATGTAAATTTCAATAGGAGTTTAATCATTAGTGTTAAAGGTTAACTATTATCATTAATTATCAATATTAAATATTTTCATAAATTAATTTCCAGTGAAACCAGTGATTGTATAATATTTCTAAGTATCTTTCTCATGTCTTAGTCTAAGGTTTTGTTCAGATTTAATATTTCAAGTGATTCATTTTGTTGATATTTTTGTATTAATGTTGTAAACTTTTATAGAATATATTCATTTTTGTAAAGAGTGTATTATTTCGATCACCACTATTTCCTAATAGATCTTGCTCGTATCCTTGACTAAGAATCGAAGTAAGAGGTTGTTTTGAATAGTTCAAGTAAAGTAATTACCCAGATGTGTTTTGAGTGTATGTAAGAGACCTTTGGATATTCAATGTTTTTATATATTGCCGTCTGGGAGTTATACAATTTCCTCTGAGCTCGGGCACTAATTTCCAAGTATAACAGAGTCATTTAAAAACAAACAGGTGAGTTTGGAGCTCGGAAGGTTATGTAATTTGCAGGCCATAATATATATATGTATATATATATATATATATATATATATATATATATATATATATACTGTGGCAGCCATAATATATATATATATATATACACTTATATATATATATATATATATATATATATATATATATATATATATATGTATATATATATATATGTATATGTATATATATATATATGTATATATATATATATATCCATTGTGTAGGTGTTTCGGTATTGCCAGTTTCCCCGAATAAGTTAGCTTCTAACATCTTAGTTCGAAAAATACGAAAACTTTATCTTCACAAAATCTCAGACTTATGACAACTTTTGACAGCTGGGATTCCAATCTTGAGAATGATAAGGGAGACGTCTTATTATATCCATATAATAGAGATTCTCTCTCTCTCTCTCTCTCTCTCTCTCTCTCTCTCTCTCTCTCTCTCTCTCTCTCTCTCATAACAAGTAAAAGGGAAAATCATTTCTACGATATCTTTTTCATAACTTGTCTTTACAGTATATAATGGTTTCTGGAGAATGAATAGAAAAAGAAGCTTGGACATTACAGGGCTTTCATCAGAAACTGGCCTTCTTTTCCCTCTCGTTGGAGGAACGGAGAATTGTGTTTTACGAAGGGCTGTAAACCCGTATTTTAAAAGTTTCCGCGCTCCTAGTTTTACTGTCGACAGAGAAAAGGGAGACTTTTTTTTTTTTTTTCTCGGAAGGAGTTATTTTCTTCGAGACGGAGGCAAAGGAATACTGCCCAACACGGGGGATTTATGGGTCTCAATTCAGGGGGGCTTTCACTACTGATTCGGTGACTATTGAAATAAATGTCTTATGGTATCTATTATTAGTTATTATAGCTGAGAAGTTGTTTATTGCAATCCCGGAATTTCCTCACTACCTTTGTGTTTTCAATGTATCTTCAAACATCCTCCTCTAGATATAGTCATAAAGTTGTCAACCTCTCTGTCTTTTGCTTAAAATATTTGCGAGAAATAAATTTCTACCTCATACTAATGAGAGGCCAGGTCGAAACCAACCATGTCACGAGAGCCCATAAAAAGAATTGGAACCTGACGCTAACAGCTGTCCGAGGATTTACCTGGCGAGACATCAGTCTCTTACCAGCGAGTTTTACCCAATTCCCCGGGCCACCACGTGACACAATTGAGACCTTTCCCATCTGTGGGTACTTGCGTCGTCGTTAGAGTCACCTGCCGCAAGGGGGCGAGCAATAGGAGGCGTCGCCATCTTGGATAGAGGCAACTGAGACGTAATCGTATAACTCTACAACTACTCTTCATTTGTGCACACATATTCATGTTCATGTTGAATATGCCGTGATAACATGAAGGTCAATTCGTTCCTATTGCAACATGCATTCTTTTTATTGAGCGATTTATCAGATATAAACTTATCAAGGCCAAGTGATTAATCAATTGCACCACTTTTGTTTACTGCGATAGTATTATATGCTTAACTAGCAATCTGTTTAATGTAGAGATAACACGGATTATCAAGTGTTTTGATTTGATATGAATAATTCTTTTTTGGAAAATTATCTATTCAGAGGAAAGAAATATTTTCCTACAGTCATACCAATCCACCCACTTCTGTGTTTGGAACCAAATTATTATTATTATTATTATTATTATTATTATTATTATTATTATTATTATTATTTACATTATTTATATTTTTTACATTATTATTATTATTATTATTATTATTATTATTATTAATTATATTTTTACATTATTATTATTATTATTATTATTATTATTATTATTAACTCTCAAAGATTCTGATACAACTCTCCGTTTTTTGAAGGCCTCATAAAGTTTTTTTTTTTTTTTTTTTTTTTTTTTTTTTTTTTTTTTTTTTTTTTTTTTTTTTTTTTTTTTTATATATAGACCCTACCCTTGAATTTTCCAATAAGAAAATTACCTATTTCTGAAATTAGAATGAAAAAATGTTTCCTAGATTCACCTCCTATATTTATTGTTTTGGTAATACATTTTTTTCCTGCAAGGTCCTGGTATTTCAAGATTGACAACGATGGAAAGGAAAATATATCAAAGTCACTCCCAATCTTTATGGTTACTTTTAAAAACAGAAAATATTCCAATTATACTGTATACTTACGAAAATATCATCCCAATAAGGTAGAGCATATATATATATATATATATATATATATATATATATATATATATATATATATATATATATATATTTGGTTTCATTGTAGTGTATTAAAGGGCAATGTAACCTAGGAAAAAACTACCTTTTCTTATAGAAAAAAATTACGCTCTCTTCGAACGTTATTCACTACAGGAAAATATATATTTTCTGTTCGAAATGAGAATCTGTAATACAATAAAACTTTACCATATATATATATATATATATATATATATATATATATATATATATATATATATATATGTATATATATATCGTTTTTACGCTGAAGTAAGTGTAGCGTGCTCTAACTTATTACGATGATATATTCCTACCTAAGTTTATATCAATGGAGTATTTTTTGTTTTCAAAAGTAACTTTCTAAAAGAAAACTTAAAGTTTGGGAGGGACTTTAATATAATTTTATCTCCATTGTTGTCTATGTTGAAATACCGGGAACTTGGGGAAAAAATGGATTACCAGCATAACGTAGTCTTCAAAATAGAACTTTCGAGGGAGCGAGTAAGCTTCACGTCCTAAGCTGCGTTGCACAAATGAGGTCAGTTTTGAAAGGTCTGCATCAACCCTCTGCAACCTTGGATGACTGTTCTGCATCGGAGAAAGAAAAAAAAAACGGCATGGACAGGAGTTCAGAAACTTTTTCATTGCAAGGAAAATAAAAGAGCATCGAGACCACAATTTGTCCACAGGAAAGTTCCGCTACAAATGGAAATGAGTCCGAGATCATTGTAGATCATATACCAAATTTTTGCGGGAGCGTGCAAGCTTCACAACAACAACAACAACAACAACAACAACAATAATAATAATAATAATAATAATAATAATAATAATAATAATAGGGAAGTGGGGAATATGGGGAAAGGAAGAGTACCCCTGGATACAATCCAGTTTATAGCTCAAAGGCAAGTACTCGGGATGGGAAAGATAAAGGAAATAGGGAGAAAGAGAAGTACAGGAGAAGAACAAAAGAGAGGGGCAGACCCTCTTGCGATATTAAGGAATTGGTATTATTATTTCGCAAAACTTCACAATTTGGTCTGCTATGAAATAGAGATGGCGTTCCTGAGGAACTGACGTTGGTCCTGCTGCAAAAGATGGAATCAGGAGTTTAATGAAATTCTGTCAGGTCTTTTTGGAAAATCATTTATGAAATTTAAAAAAAATTATCTTAAATTTTCGTAATTATTTTTCTAATAATCAAAATATTTCATTTATCAATGTTTGTTGAATGTTGTCTGAATTTCCAAATATTTTTTTATCAAATATTCACCACCATTACCTTTATATTGAAGAGTTGTTCGAAACTTAATGTAGTCCTGAAGAAGGGCCATGAAGGGATCCGAAACACGTGTCGATACCAAACAATAATAGGAGAAAAGCAAATGTATTTCTGCTATTATCCTGAAAACTATCTGCAGGACGATCTGTCTGACGAGAAGCTGTCTTTGATTTTTTGGACACCGCTAAGACGTCGTCTAATCTTAAACAATCAAATAAAACAGATATAAATTCTAATGTAAAAATTACATTCAGGATCAATTGCTAATTCCTCTAAGAATACGACGCATAAGCAAAGAGAAACCATGAAAGACTCACCGTGGAATGCTATCTGTCATGACGTCACGAGCATCGAATGTCGACGATCAATAAAATTAGAAAACGGATGAAGAGGAGAGGAGTAGCTCAAATAAATCTTGGAAATATAACTAATAAAGGCAAGATGGAAGAGGATAACTTTAAAAAAATCATACAAGAGATAAACAAAAATAGAAAAGATAATTAAAGACAAAGCGTGAAGGTCAATCCTCACAGTTATGAACAAAATAAATAGCTAATAATTTTGGAACTCTAATATAGAATATATATATATATATATATATATATATATATATATATATATATATATATATACATATATATATATATATATATATATATATACATATATACATATATATATATATATATATATATATATATATATATATATATATATATACATATATATATATATATATATATATATATATATATATATATATATATATGCCTACATATATGTCAATAAGCTGACAAAAAGTAAAATGATGTCCGGGTTTTTATAGCAATTTTCTGTGATACTAGAACTCACAGTTCTTATTCTATATTGGAGTTCCAAAATTATTAGCTATTTATTTTGTTCATAACTGTGAAGATTGATCTTCACGCTTTGTCTTTAATTATTTTTTCTATTTTTGTTTATCTCTTGCATGATTTTTTAATAGTTATTCTCTTCCATCTTGCCATTATTAGTTATATTTCCACGATTTATTTGAGCTACTCCTCTCCTCTTCATCCGTTTTCTAATTTTATTGATCGTCGACATTCGATGCTCGTGACGTCACGACAGATAGCTTCCCACGGTGAGTCTTTGATGGTTTCTCTTGGCTTAAGAGTCGTATTCTTAGAAGAATTAGCATTGATCCTGAATGTAATTTGTACATTAAAATTTATATCTGTTTTACTTCATGGCTTAGGATTATCGTCTACTTGTTTAGATAAAAGAGCTTTAAGTCTTTTTCATGTAGTATCAATATCATAATAATGAGGACGATATATATCATCCAAGGTCTACCTACAAAGACCTTGATGTCATAATCATCATTTCTTCCTACGCCTATCGACGCAAAGGGCCTCAGTTAGATTTCACCAGTCGTCTCAATATTCAGCTTTTAAATCACTACTTCTCCATTCATCAACTCCTACTTCACGCTTCGTAGTCTTCAGCCATGTAGGCCTGGGTTTCCAACTCTTCCAGTACTTTGTGGAGCCCAGTTGAACGTTTGGTGAACTAATCTCTCTTGAGAAGTGCAAAGAGCATACCCAAACCATTTCCGTCTAACCCTCACTATGATCTCATCCACTTATGGCACTTGAGTAATCTCTCTTATAGTTTCATTTCTTATCCTGTCCTGCCATTTAACTCCCAATATTCTTCTGAGGGCTGTTACCAAATTTACAAAATCGGTTGGATATTGTTTCATTATTATACTACGACTTATATGCATACAGTAACACAGATCTCACTAAACTGACATATAGCATGATTTTTACATGTAATTTCAGGTGATTTGATTTCCTAATTTTACTTAACCTAGCCATTGTCCGAGTTGCTTTCTTCAATCTTTCACTAAACTCTGATTCTAAAGACCCTGTAGTGGATATCATAGTTCATAAATACTTGAATGAGTCCACCTCGTTAATCCTTATTTTTTCAGTGTTATTTCATCTTTCATTGCATATTCTGTTCTCACCATCTCTGTCTTTCTTCTCTTTATCTTCAGCCCCACCTCGTGTAATATTTCATGCATTCTGGTAAGCCAGCATTGCAAATCCATTGCATACTCTAGGTCTGCTAATTTCTTATTACTAATCCAGTCCAATATTTCTCCAGCATCTCGATGAGGAGGATAAACAACATAAGTGACAACACATTCCCTTGGAGCACTCCACTGTCCACTGGAAATTCATTTGATAGGACTCTACTAACATTAACTTTGCACTTGCTATGCTCATGAACAGACTTAACCAAATTCACATATTAAAGAAGAATTCCATAATAACGCTGGACTCTCCACAAAATTGGCCAGTGCACACTATCAAAGACTTTTTCATATTCCACAAGTGTCATCAGATGTGGATTTCTATATTCTACACATTGCTGTACCACACGTCTCAAAATGAAAATTTGTTCAGTACAACTTCTACCTTTTCTAAACCTGCTTCTTCTTTTAGATTTTCATTAATCTTTCTTTCTAGTCTCTTTAGTAAGAGCATACCATATAATATTTTCATGACAAGTGACATAAGTGTAATGTCTCTGTAATTATTGCAATCAGTCAGGTCTCCTTTATATCCTTTTCACCAACACTCCCAACTTCCATTCATCAGGTTTTGTCTCTCCATATCACATTCTACAAAATAATCTTGTAAGTATTCTGGGAGTCACTTCATTATTGGCTAAAATCATCTTAGAAGTTGGAAATAATAATTTGGAAATCAAATCGCCTGAAATTTTATAAAAAAAAAAAAATCAGACTATATCAGTTTAGTGAGATTGGTGTTACTGTATGGAACTGAATCATGGTATGGCAATGAAGCAATATCCAACAGCTTTAGTAGATTTGAGAACAAATCCTCAGAAGGATATTGGGAGTTAAATAGTAGGACAGGATTAGAAATGAAACTATAAGAGAGATTACTAGAGTGCCATATGTGGATGAGATCATAGTGAGGGGTAGATGGAGATGGTTTGGGCATGCTCGTCGTACTCACCAAGAGAGATAAGTTCACCAAACGTTTCAATGGGGTCCATAAGGCACTAGAAGAGTTGGAAGACCTAGATCTACAGGGCTGAGGACTATGAAGCGTGAAGTAGGAGATAATGATTGGAGAAGTATTGAATTAAAAGCTCAAAATAGAGACTACTGGCAAAATCTAATCGAGGCCCTTTGCGTCAATAGGCGTAGGAAATGTTGATGATGATAGACACACACACACACACACACACACACACATATATATATATATATATATATATATATATATATATATATATATATGTATATATATATATATATATATATATATATATATATATATATATATAGTATATATCGTATAATTATACACACATTCATATATGTACACACACCCATATATATATATATATGTATATATATACATACAGTATATATATATATATATATATATATATATATATATATATATATATATATATATATATATATATGTGTGTGTGTGTGCGTAAGTATATACATATTTATACACAAGAGTGCAGTTTGATTGTCTTATTGCATACATAGG
>NC_090725.1:69758897-69761397 GCF_036898095.1 Palaemon carinicauda
ATATATATATATATATATATATATATATATATAGTAAATATATAAATATGCACCATACGCCTTCTCCCCTAATTCACCTAGGAATACTCTGACCCTACCTATGGTGGATGCTGGTAGGTGATGCTGCGTTCATCTGGAGTGCACTTTATCTCCAGACCACTCTTTGCTTACTGACTACTTACAGTACCACTCAGTCGATGAAATGGGCACCAAAGTCTGATGGAGTCAAGAAAATATTTGTAGGCCTACAGCTAACAATCCCATCCCTGAAGAATTGCTAGTAAAAGTGAAGGTTTTACTTATCTGACGCCATTCCCTCAGAAGATGAAGAGACATGTAAGTATGTATGAATGTATGTATGCCATAATGAAATGTGTATCAGAAAGACAATGGAAGACAGACAGACAGAGGAAAACTGCCTGTTTAAGTTTTCATAGAAAAAGAGCTTCTAAAAGCATGTAAGTATGTATGTATGTATGTACAGTATGTATGTATGTTGTGTGTAGTGTGTGTATGGATATCATGGCAGGTCACATGTGATGGCATAAACTACGTGTGTGTGTGCGTGTGTGTGTGTGTGTGTGTGTTATAGCCACAACAGGAAAAGTAACTACTACATTGGCTCCAAGAAGTGGGCCAGATCTCCTACTAAAATGGAAGAAGAAGAAGAAAAGTAACTACTTTCGTCTTAGTGTCATCATCGGACTCACGCTAAAAACAAATGAAACGTACAAAGGCAAGGTATTTACACAGTAGAAGGGGAACCCCCCAAAAAGACAGTTTTAGCTAATTTGGATATAACCGGAAAACAGACGAGGGCTTGGTTTTTGGGAGGTAGGAAGGTAGCTTTGGGGAAAATGGTTATGTATACATTGTAAGTCAAGGTTATTTTTCTTGTAGTTTACATTAGCGATAAACCGTATCCCTTTCAAGAAATTATGATTACAAACCAGATGTAAATCTTCGAAGCCTAAGGTGACAGATGAAAGTTAATAAATATGTTTACGTAGTTTTTTTTTTTTTTCTTGCTACAGGTTTATGGAACTGACAGCCAGTGAATGGCTTTTATTTTTTTTACATGATCTAACAGCTGAAATACTATCAATGAACTAGGGTAAATAACATTGCGGTAATTCCGTCCAATTGTGCTTGTATATCTAATAAAAACTGTATAAAAAAAGCTAGTTCATTGTACCGCTAATTGTCCAATTAACGGAGACAAGCTACGCTCGGTCCTTTTTGTACAGTACAGTCACTCATATAAGTTTATGGATGTCCGGGTGTTTGAGAGAGATTTATACTCCACACCTTTCTGGACGACAGGTGTCTGGGAGTGCGAAAACGGTCAACTGTATAGTTGAATATTTGACCGGTCTCGCGCTCCCAGACACCTGTCGTCCAGAAAGGTGTGGAGTATAAATCTCCCTTAAACACTCGGTCATCCATAAACTTATATGAGTGACTGTACATCAATGAGTACCGCAAGAAATGTTAGAGGAGAGGCCGTTGGCACTTGAGACGCTAAACATGTGCGTGTGTGGGGGGCGGGGTAGGGGGGGGATAGTTAATAGATATTTGCTGGAAACTGGATGTGCAGTACCATCTGGATTCTGGAACTTTCCTTTAATTGCTGAATTAGTGTGGTTCGGAATGATATGTTTTTATACTGTAGGTATGTCATTTCTTTTTCGACCTTAGTTTACCTGCATTTTTTTTTCTTTTATTATAAAAATACAATTACATTTTATTCATTTACATTTTTGTGTAATTATTCTATTTACAAAAATATAACAAAAATATAACAAAATATAGATATGAATTCATGTTTACAAATATAAATAAATCAAAATAAATCAAAATCAAAATACATAGTCTAGAAATTCTTTTGTTATGTACTTAAACATTTCTCACTCATTTTCAAGTGATTGATACATTGCATTCGTTTTAGCAGGCTCCATATCAAAGAAACTGTAAGTGATAAGACAAATTGGATGTCTTGAAGATTATTTTGATGTCTTGAAGACAAATTTAATATCTTCAAGACAAATTTGGTGTCTATAAGACAAATTCAATGTCATGAAGACGAATTTGATGTCTTCAAGATGAATCTATAGTCCATTTCTTTTAGAGAGTCATGTTTGCACCGACTCGCAGCGGTGCCCTTTTAGCTCGGAAAAGTTTCCTGATCGCTGATTGGTTGGACAAGATCATTCTAACCAATCAGCGACCAGGAAACTTTTCCGAGCGAAAAGGGCACCGTTGCGAGTCGGTGCAAATATGACTCGCTAAAAGAAATGGACTAAGTTTCCTGATCGCTGATTGGTTGGACAAGATAATTCTAACCAATCAGCGACCAGGAAACTTTTCCGAGCTAAAAGGGCACCGTTGCGAGTCGGTGCAAATATGACTCGCTAAAAGAAATGGACTAAGTTTCCTGATCGCTGATTGGTTGGACAAGATAATTCTAACCAATCAGCGACCAGGAAACTTTTCCGAGCTA
>NC_090725.1:69768897-69776397 GCF_036898095.1 Palaemon carinicauda
TTTTTCGCAAGGACGTACCGGTACGTCCATGGGGGTAAAGGGATGGCTTTTGTGAAACGTACCAGTACGTCCTTTGGGGGTAAAAGGGAGAAGGTTACTCCAAAATCAACCCATGGTTCTCTAGCCTTGGGTAGTGCCATAGCCTCTGTACCATGGCTTTCCACTATCTTTGGTTAGAGTTCTCTTGCTTTTGGGTACACTCAAGCACACTATTGTATCTTATTTCTCCTCCTCTTATTTTTTTGACGATTTTATGGTTTATATATGAAATATCTAATTACCTCCACCAACGAAGTTGGAAGGAAGTTATGTTTTCGCCCCTGCTAGTGTGTTTATTGGTTTGGTTGTGTGTATGTGTGTGTGTTTGTTTATGAACAGCTTCCTGGTCACAATTTTAATCCCCGAGTAATGAAACTTATAGTGATTAATTTTTATGTGAAACGCTGTCAATAATTACATTTTGGAACGTCAAGGTCAAAGGTCAAGGTCACAGTCAAGCAAAATGTCCAATACATGTAATCAGCTATAAGTTTGGACATCGTTGTCACAGATACTTCAAACTTGGATCATATCTGAGTGTATAAAAATCCACGCCAATTAATACAGGTTAAGTTCAAAGGTTAAGGTCAGGGTCAAGCAAAAGGTCGAGAAATGAGCTGCCGCAGTGGAGGTCTGCACTCTACTTTATGCCTCTTAGTTTAATGTTACCGTTCTTAAAATATTTCATTTTGATTGTTCATTACTTTTCTTGTAGTTTATCTATTTCCTTGTTTCCTTTCCTCACTAGGCTACTTTTCCCTGTTGGAACCCTTATGCTTATAGCATCTTGCTTTTCCCAATAGGGTTATAGATTAGCTTGTAGTAACACACTCACACACATACGCACACACACATACATATATATATATATATATATATATATATATATATATACAGTATATACTGTATATCTGCATTTATCATAAGCCGACGTTATGCCACGGCCACTGCAGGACAAAGGCCTCAGACTTGTCCTTTGCTAGGAAATTTTCTAAGCTCGTCAATCCACCGTCAGCCTACACCTGTAAACTTTCTTAGTTCGTCAATCCATCGTCTTCTCTTTCTGACCCCTGCTTCGTTTCCAATCTTAGGGACCCATTCTGTTATTCTTAATTTCCACCTATTATCTGTAATTCTCATGATATGTCCTCCCCATGTCTATTTACTTTTCTTACATGTTGTTAGAATATCCTTTACTTCAGTTTCCTCTCTTATCCGTGTTGCTCTTTTTCTGTCTCTTAGTGTTATTCAGAGCATTATTCTTTCCATAGCTCCTTGAGTTGTAACTAGCTTATGTTCTAAGGCTTAGTAATGTTCCTAGTTTCTAATAGATGAATAAGTACTGGTAGGTCCATCGCATTAGATACTTTTCTTTTTAGAGAATGTTGCATTTTACCTTTCATAATCTCATTTTATTCACCAAAAGCTTTTCATCCTATGTTTATCCTTCTTTTAATTTCGGTCTCATGTCCTGTAAAAACGCTTACTGTCTGTCCTAAGTACGTGTATTCATTAACAATCTCTAGAGGTTTGTTCATCACCCTTATTGTTGTCCCTCTGCATTTTTATTGAACATTATCTTAGTTTTACTCATACTAATTTTCAGTCCTACATTTTTTCTTCCTCTATTCAGGTCTTCTATCATCTTTTGCAATTCCTCCCATGATTCACTAAAACAGAACTATGTCATCAGCAAATCATTAGTTGTTAAAGTATTCCCCATTAATATTAATTCCGACATTTTCCCAATCTAGTTTTTTCAAAACTTCTTCTAGGCATGCAGTGAATAGTTTATAATTTAGAAAATAAAAGGTCTTCCTGTCTAACTCCTTTCTCAGTCAGAATTTTATCACTATCGTTATGTAGTTTTAGGATTGCTGTACTTCCTGTATTGCTGTACTTCCTGTATAGATATCCCCAAGTGTTCTAACAAAAGATTAATCTATTCCTTGTCTTTGAAGGGCTTTCATTACTGAAGTTTTGACAGAATTAAAAGTTTTTTCATACTCTATAGTCCATATATATATATATATGTATATATATATATATATATATATATATCTACAATAGTATATATATTAGAATATATATGAAATAGTATATACATACATATATAGTATATACTTACACACACACACACACACACATATATATATATATACATATATATATATATATATATATGTATATGTATATATATATATATATATATATCATTTCCTCCTACGGCCTATTGACTCAAAGGACCTCGGTTAGATTTTTCCAGCTGTCTATATATATATATACACATATATATATATTACATATATATATATACATATATGTATATATATATATATATATATACTCTGTGTGATAGCCCATAATGACCCCATAACTTTTTGACTTCCTTTTACTTTTCTTATATACTTGTCCCCACTAAGCCTCGGTGAAAGTGAGAAATAAACGAAGACCCTTTCATCATCTGTGGTAAGATTCGAACCAATTCACACGAGCTCACGCGAAGATGCATAAATTCATCATTAGAAAAATGTTCATAAAAATCAAATTGGATTTAGGCTTAGTAATGACAAGCATATCTAAAACTGCTGAGAAGTCGAGAAGTTAAGAAATCTTTGTGGATATTAAACATAACTTTATATCTAGCAAACGTGACCAATTGTTCCTTACATGTGTTATCTACATTGTATACATAAAGGTACCCTGACACTTGCACGAATTTGTGGCACGCATTGTCACGACTCGAGTCGTGAACTGGCGTGAACTTGTCCGTGAACTGGAGTGAACTCGTCGTGAACCTGTCGTGACATTGTGGCATGTCGTGACGAGAATTTTGAAATGTTCAAAATTTTGTTCATGACTAAATTTCGTGGACGCGGCGTGAACTATGCGCGAACTGTTCGTGAACTCGTCGGGACAATGCGGGAAGTGCGCAAACTATGCTAAAACTATGCATGACCTCGTCGTGAACTCGTCGTGCCAGTTCGTGTCAATGTGGACAGGTGACCTGTGATTCTGAGTAATTTTTTTTTTTTTTTTTTTTTGATTTTCCAGTTCGTGCCACAAAATGTCACGACTTGCCACGACAAATTCGTGGCAAAAAGTCGTGCAAGTGTCAGCCTGGCATTAGTTTCCTCTTTCTCTTCTGTTAAGACCCTTTAACTAGCTTCTTAGTTCTCAGTTAGTTCTACGTTGATGAGGTTACTAGCCCATGGTCTTTTCCTCCGAGGGGATCGACTTACCAGCATCCGCTTAATTGACTTCTGGTTTCAAGTCACTACGGATTTTACAGATAATGGGTCGGCGTGTGTCATGTGGAAAAGCAAATTTTAATCAACATTATTACATGTTTCGGTCTATTACGCTAAATATTTTAATGCCCGTCGCGCATGTCAGATATAGTTTAAATTTGGCCTAAATTTTGCAGAGTCGATTTTTGGAAACATGATTAACGTTGTATCAGAGCTTTCCTTAAAAAAGATGTATGCATAAGGTCAAGAAGTAAAGAACGTTGAGGAACTATAGTCCATTTCTTTTAGCGATGCATATTTGCACCGGCTCGCAGCGGTGCCCTTTTAGCTCGGAAAAGTTTCCTGATCGCTGATTGGTTGGAATTGTCTCGTCCAACCAATCAGCGATCCGGAAACTTTTCCGAGCTAAAAGGGCACTGCTGCGAGTCGGTGCAAATATGCATCGCTAAAAGAAATGGACTATAGAAAGCGAATGGAAAAAGGAGCGTTTGTTCTATCTATTTCATTATCAGACCAAGTTACATTGTAACACAAAGAGAAAGAGGCGCTGGGTAATTTGAATGTTATGATGTGAAGTAATTGTGTTTTTATTAACTTTCGGCGTCCGTCGACTTCTCTCTGAAATAATTTAATTGAAAGGGAAACAAGATTTTTACCCTGAGAGAGAGAGAGAGAGAGAGAGAGAGAGAGAGGAGAGAGAGAGAGAGAGAGAGAGAGAGAGAGAGAGAGAGAAAGCAGTTTGAATATGCATTGTTCTTTTTTAATATGATTAACGAAATTTGGTAAATACAATTGCCATAAGTAAATCCCTTTGGGTGTAAGTCATTCCAAAGTTAAACTGAATTCCTCTACAAGGGGATATTGAAGAATTTGTATGCATGTTGCCATACACATTTTCCCCTTGACACTATTACCTATTAACAACAAGATCAACTGATAGGCGTAAAAGAGAGAGAGAGAGAGAGAGAGAGAGAGAGAGAGAGAGAGAGAGAGAGAGGGAGAGATGCTGTAAATAATGATAGAGGGTAGAGAAAGAGGAAGAAATTTTGTAAGAGAGAGAGAGAGAGAGAGAGAGAGAGAGAGAGAGAGAGAGAGAGAGAGAGAGATGCTGTAAATAATGATAGAGGGTAGAGAAAGAGGAAGAAATTCTGTAAGAGAGAGAGAGAGAGAGAGAGAGAGAGAGAGAGAGAGAGAGAGAGAGAGAGAGAGAGAGATGCTGTAAATAATGATAGAGGGTAGAGAAAGAGGAAGAAATTCTGTAAGAGAGAGAGAGAGAGAGAGAGAGAGAGAGAGAGAGAGAGAGAGAGAGAGAGAGAGAGATGCTGTAAATAATGATAGAGGGTAGAGAAAGAGGAAGAAATTCTGTAAGAGAGAGAGAGAGAGAGAGAGAGAGAGAGAGAGAGAGATGCTGTAAATAATGATAGAGGGTAGAGGAAAAGGAAGAAATTTTGTAAGAGAGAGAGAGAGAGAGAGAGAGAGAGAGAGAGAGAGAGAGAGAGAGAGATGCAGTAAATAATGATAGAGGGTAGAGAAAGAGGAAGAAATTCTGTAGAGAGAGAGAGAGAGAGAGAGAGAGAGAGAGAGAGATGCTGTGAGTAATGATAGAGGATAGAGAAAGAGGAAGAAATTTTGTAAGAGAGAGAGAGAGAGAGAGAGAGAGAGGAGAGAGAGAGAGAGAGAGAGAGAGAGAGACCCAAGACTAAAGAGAAGAAGATTACAGATGAGTGTGTACAGCCGGAGAGGGATTGTCATTCAAACTTCACACAAAGACGGGGAGATCGTAACCGGAGGAGAATGGGCAAAGTTAGGGCTCTATCTTCAGTCAGGCCCAAAGGGGACCGTGCAAGGCACAAAAAAATTATGGAAGGTTACAAATTTTTCTCTCGTACAGTAGAGACACGTTCGTAATTCTAAGGCAGAATATATCTGCAGTCAAGGCAAAGAGGGAAGTAAACTGACATTAAACCTGACGAAGTATGTATTCTGTGATGTAGAAGAAAAGGCTAACCACTTTATGTTATATTATCCACAGCTTAGTGATATAAGAATAAAAGCAATTGAGCTCCAACAACCATACGAAGAAGATAGTGCACAAACAGTTGGAAAATTCCTTTTTTTTTGTGAAGAAAATATTGAAAATAAGAAAAGTATACTACAACAAATGTGGATGAAAAGAGAAAAACTAGTGAAAATAAGGAACACACAAAACTAAAAGACACAGAGGTGCCGTTGCAAAGGCAAAGCCTCAACCTGAATCTGAAAGAAATACAGTACTTTGTTGATAGTACACAAACTTTAGGACACCTTTCTCTTGTAGCGGCAATACGATACCCGGAATTGAGATATCAATGATAACGATGGGAATTACCAGAACTTTATTATGGAAATTAGCATTTGATAGCATCATCAGCAATGATAACGATAGTAAAAGAAATTACCCATAACAGAAATACCATAACAAAAGCATTAATAACAAACGCTGTTAAAATAATCGTAATGCTGATGAGATTTTTCATATTTGTAAATGCTCCTGTGACAATAATAATAAGATTAATGATAAATGTGATTATTCAATAAGCTACGAATGGCAAACCTACACCTAAACAAATGCAGATTATTACTAATCTGAAATCCTTTTATAATTCACTTTCAAACCAAAAGTGGCAACATCTGAATACGAGATTATAAAAGGAATTATGTTACAATCCCTGTTATGTCTATTTGCGGTAGTGATGAAAGTATTTTCAAATACAATAGTGCCATGAGACCAGTGTTTTTAACTTTCACCCCCAAAGGACGTACCGGTACGTTCTTACAAAACACTGTTAATTACATGTTTTTACATATTTTTGATAATTTTATGAGAAACTTCAGGCATTTTCCAAAAGATTGAGACCAACCTGACCTCTCTAGGACAAAAATTAAGCCTGTTAGAGCAATTTAAAATAAATATATAGCAAAATGTGCTCTTACATGTTTTTACATACTTTTGATAATTTAATGAGAAACTTCAGGCATTTTCCAAAAGATTGAGACCAACCTGAGCTCTCTAGGACAAAAATTAAGCCTGTTAGAGCAATTTAGAAAAAAAATATATAGCAAAATGTGCTCGAAATTTAACCTTATGGTGGGGGGTAAAAGGGTTAATTGTCAACATTCACGTTAAAATTGGTATTAACATGCACATTCCGACTATCATCATTATCCACGTCAATGTAACAAATCATAAAAAAATATGTTTCACAATGCTTTAAGCTGACCTGGAACATGAAACTGGACACAGACTGTTTCGCAATGCTTTAAGCTGACCTGGAACATGAAACTGGATACAGACTGTTTCACAATGCTTTAAGCTGACCTGGAACATGAAACTGGACACAGACTGTTTCACAATGCTTTAAGCTGACCTGGAACATGAAACTGGATACAGACTGTTTCACAATGCTTTAAGCTGACCTGGAACATGAAACTGGATACAGACTGTTTCACAATGCTTTAAGCTGACCTGGAACATGAAACTGGATACAGACTGTTTCACAATGCTTTAAGCTGACCTGGAACATGAAACTGGACACAGACTGTTTCGCAATGCTTTAAGCTGACCTGGAACATGAAACTGGACACAGACTGTTTCACAATGCTTTAAGCTGACCTGGAACATGAAACTGGACACAGACTGTTTCACAATGCTTTAAGCTGACCTGGAACATGAAACTGGACACAGACTGTTTCACAATGCTTTAAGCTGACCTGGAACATGAAACTGGACACAGACTGTTTCGCAATGCTTTAAGCTGACCTGGAACATGAAACTGGACACAGACTGTTTCGCAATGCTTTAAGCTGACCTGGAACATGAAACTGGATACAGACTGTTTCACAATGCTTTAAGCTGACCTGGAACATGAAACTGGATACAGACTGTTTCACAATGCTTTAAGCTGACCTGGAACATGAAACTGGACACAGACTGTTTCGCAATGCTTTAAGCTGACCTGGAACATGAAACTGGACACAGACTGTTTCACAATGCTTTAAGCTGACCTGGAACATGAAACTGGACACAGACTGTTTCGCAATGCTTTAAGCTGACCTGGAACATGAAACTGGACACAGACTGTTTCACAATGCTTTAAGCTGACCTGGAACATGAAACTGAATACAGACCAGAGTTGCCAGTTTGGCCTTTTTTAGGCCAAAAAAACCTCAA
>NC_090725.1:69781397-69783897 GCF_036898095.1 Palaemon carinicauda
CGAATCATCTTTACATAAATGACCATTTATACTTAGTAGACCAATGGCACGGAAAATCCAATACTTTTAATTACCTCTGACGCGAAGAAGAACTAAATGTTTTATGGAAATGACGTAACTGAGGGACGTGAGAAACGATCATCAAAAAGTTCTCGATCTTCTCCAACTTTTTTATCTTTATCGTAAATGATGTTACATCACGAGACTGAGTTTACTTCCTCATTATGGAAATTCCATTAGGAGGAAGCTATTCAGACCAGTCAATAACCTTGGTTTGTTCTAAGGGGAATTTAGACCAAATGAATATTCATGATAATGATAATCATCGAAGCTAGTCATCTTTAAGATGTATAACTAACTGGTCAAGTCTTAGTGCATGAGTATAAAAAAATTGACGTATAACTCTCTGTTTTTACGCAGTTGATTAGAAAATCTCTATGCTTTCGTTATTGCCCCATAGTTAAAATGTTTTGAAATTTCACTCTCTTTCTTGGGGTGTCATTTTCATTATGCTTTTCTTTCTCATAAGTCGTTACTGTCCATGAATATAGTTGCCTGGCCAAGATATGTTCATTATTTTTCCCATTTTGTTATATTCAAGTGTATCACTGTCTCTATCATGGAAGATAAAGTGAAGAAACAAATGAACATCTAACATCCCCTTTCCAGGAAAAGTGCTGAGGGATTTTTACGTACACTGGTACAAAAATGTGTAATTGGTTGCTTACTGTAGAACAATCACCGCAAATGCTTATTTTCTTTTATTGTTCATATTTCTCTCAAGAGTGGCAGGGGCAAGGGACAGTAACATTGCCCTGTCGAGCAGGACAATGCTCTAGAGACTGACCATATATAAATATGATCAGCGCCTAAATCCCATCTCCACCCAAGCTAGGACCAAGGAGGGCCAGGCAATGGCTGCAGATAGACCTATAGGCTCTCCCAAAACCTCCATTCTTAGCTCACAAGGATGGTGAGGTTGCAGCGACCAAAGAAACTAACGAGCTTGAGCAGGACTCGAACCCCAGTCTGGCGTTCACCAGTCAGGGACGTTACCACATCGGCCCCCACAACCCTGAAGGTTGTAAAAGTGCTAAATGTCTACATTTCAATTCAACCTTTCTTCTTTTGTGAAAATTACGAGGAAAATAATGGTGATGATGAAATGTGACTTTGAATGGGTTAGTTGCTCCTGCTAAAAGAGCGCCTTCTCTCTCTCTCTCTCTCTCTCTCTCTCTCTCTCTCTCTCTCTCTCTCTCTCTCTCTCTCTCTCTCTCTCTCGGAAAGATACATTTGTTTGTGAATCTGCAAAAACCAGCGTCCAAAATTATCCGGCTGGAAAAAAAACGCGGTGATATTGCCTTGAGATGAAGACTGAGAATTTGGGAAATTGAGACTTTTTTTTTTTTTTTTTTTTTTTTTTTTTTTTTTTTTTTTTTTTTTTTTTTTGCCATTAACATTTCCTCCTGTGACATCTTCATACTTATAAAGCTTCGATAGTTTTTAAGGGACTTCAACTTTTTGCTTTTATGCAAAACGTAGCGAGATATTATATGATTCTGCATGTGCCAGCTTATGAGAGAGAGAGAGAGAGAGAGAGAGAGAGAGAGAGAGAGAGAGAGAGAGAATTCAGTTTCCAGTGAAATTCTATCCATTCGTGCAGGTAAAAATCGAGCTCGTTTGTAAAGCTGAATTTGATGATGAACTAATTGAAGGCGGCCAGGTCATTTTAAAAAGATTATTTAACAAATTTTCTATTTTCTAAAATTAAGTTTTTTCTTTTTTTTCTTTTTTTTTTTTCCCCCTAAGGAAAGTCTGCAGTATTAATCTCTTGTAATAAGGTGCCAACAATATCGATCAAATTATCAAAGTTTATTAAAATGATGATTTAAGGGGTATGAAGAGTGAACGTAAGGGCACACATGAAGTACCTTGGTCTCTCATTCTTTCGACTATCAACAGTGAGAGGGTCAACTCCTTTATTAGCTCTCGCATCCCACCTGATTCTATCTTTATCACCGTGGATCCGTTTCCTGGCTATATCATACGACCAGGACTAGAGAGAGAGAGAGAGAGAGAGAGAGAGAGAGAGAGTTAGAGAGAGAGAGGTAGAGGGAGAGAGAGAGAGAGTGAGAGAGAGAGAGGTAGTAACAGAAAGAGAGAGAGAGAGAGAGAGAGAGAGAGAGAGAGAGAGAGAGAGAGATAGAGAGGTAGTAACAGAAAAGAGAGAGAGAGAGAGAGAGAGAGAGAGAGAGAGAGAGAGAGAGAGAGAGAGAGAGAGAGAGGTAGTAACAGAAAAGAGAGCCTTATTTTTTTGGGGGGGGGTTCCCCCAGGTCCCTCAGTGTGAGGCACCTCGTATATCCACCAGAGAGTTGCTAATACATCTTCCGGTGTATTTTGCATCTTCCAGTCTTGGATGGTCTGGGATGCATCTTAGGTATTTATCGAGCTGCTTTTTAAACGCATCTACGCTCACTCCTGATATGTTTCTTAGATGAG
>NC_090725.1:69798897-69806397 GCF_036898095.1 Palaemon carinicauda
CATACATATATATATATGTATATATATATATATATATATATATATATATATATATATATATATATATATATATATGTTGTGCCATATAATTTTCTAGGTGATACACGCTTTTATATTTGAAGCAGAGACGTTGCATTACTGCGCAAAAGCGGAGGCAAACACATACACAAAGGTGTAAATTATAGTTAAAATTTAACCATCAGTAATTCTAGAGTAGACGCATCACAGTAATCAAATGGACGGCATCGAGTTACTTCCTTTGAAAATCTTCTTTATTCTCAACATGAACAACTAATGGAACAACGAAGCCCCCAACAAATTGTCCTCTTTCCATACCTTGTATACTTCTGTACTGACTGCATACCTTGTATACTTCTGTATTGACTGCATACCTTGTATACTTCTGTACTGACTGCATACCTTGTATACTTCTGTACTGACTGCATACCTTGTATACTTCTGTACTGACTGCATACCTTGTATACTTCTGTATTGACTGCATACCTTGTATACTTCTGTACTGACTGCATACCTTGTATACTTCTGTACTGACTGCATACCTTGTATACTTCTGTACTGACTGCATACCTTGTATACTTCTGCTCTTCCGAGTAGACACTTCGGATTTGGCAGAAAATAAAACCTTTTCGAAGACTGTTGCGGTAATGGATTTGTAACTTTCCAACACTCACTTTTACATCAAGTTTGGAAGGAGATTGATACCAACTGTAGTGTTTGTTGAACTGATTGCATTCCATTAATGGGCGTAGCCGTGTATTTATTTCATTTATTTCAAAAGTGACTTGTTCCAAACATATGCTATATAATCAGCCCATCGCTTCCAAGAAGACTGATTAAAAGTGTTATGATATCTATTTGGTTAAATGCAACACTATACACAAACATGCACATGCACACGCACGCGCGCGCACGCACATAGTTTCTCACCCCCACATACAATATATATATATATATATATATATATATATATATATATATATATATATATATATATACACACACATATATATATATACATATACATACATATACAGTATATATGCATACATACGTATATATGTAAATGTGTATATATATATATATATATATATATATATATATATATATATATATATATATATATATATGCGTGTGTGTGTTTGTATATATATATATATATATATATATATATATATATATATATATATATATATATATATATATACTGTATGTATATATTTATACATATATATATATACTGTATGTGTATATATATATATATATATATATATATATATATATATATATATATACTGCATACATATATAATGAAGATTAAAGTTGATGCTGAAAGCGAATGAAGATAATAAGGTCCAAGCTGACGACTTGAACTGCTTGGGTGGCATCAGACATAAGGCGAACATACCTGTAAATTGTGGAGATACGTGTAAGCGGTAAAAATGCTAATGCAGCCGAGAATGGGGGATAGAAAAGTGTTTGCATAGTTCGAAAGAGCATGAACGCCGATAGAGTGATAGATAAACTGGATTTTTGTTTGTTTGTAGCGGCAGTAGTAAAGACTCAGGCAGGGTTACCAGATTATTTCCACTGGATTATCATACATGAACCTTAAAATTATCGTTTTTTAAACCAAAATTATCGTACACACTTTGAACAAGATTATTAAGGAGTAACATATATAGCTTATTTCAAAATATTTTAGTATAATTGCTGAATCAAACACACACACATACATTGTATATACCCAAGGTATGTATCGTACATCGTACCGGACCCAAAATAATCGTACATGTACGATCATTATCGTACGAATGGCAACCCTGAATGGGTAGACGCAAAGCACTGGAGAGATAATGTCGAGAGGTAAGGGAAGGAAATGGTTTTAACAGAGAAAACGAGAGGTTCAACATGTTGATGATGAGCATTCTGCGTATATGTACGGGGACGTAAATGTTGTAGTAGTTGTACCAACCGTGCGTCACACGATCGTACATAAATTATTTTGTATATATTATGCTTGTATCTGCGCTCTTCCCTCGCACTAAAAAGAACCTGAATATACATGTCTGCGTATCGCCTCTATAACATTGTCTGTATCTCGAACATGAAAATTCCTGTTGCCTTGAGGTTTTGTATATAAAGGAGAGTGTTCTTTAATAAAGTAACTCAGTTGATTGCTTCCTGCCTTTGAGTCACAACCTTGCTCTCGGCTCGTCACACAGTCTGCAGTGCAAGGAACCCAAAAATCTAGATTTTGAAGGAACCACACAGGATTCAGTTGTAAAAGTAAGTCAGATGCAGGAACTGTTTTTTTTTTTTTTTTTTTTTTTTTTTGCTTATGTGTGTGAGCATGTACCTGTAAATCAACAACTTATTTAACGTGGAAGATTATCTCTAAAGAGCGAAAACTTTCTATTTGAATGCATTCCATTAAAAAACGGAGTTAAACTCTAAAATCGACAATAAACTCTTCGAGTCGACGATAAAAATTTTATAACTTGGGCTAAGAAAATTAAGCTAAATTTCTCGAAGTGTGTGCTCAAAATTCACACACACACACACACACACACACACATATATATATATATATATATATATATATATATATATATATGTATATATATGCGTAAAACTCACAGGAACTCATGATGCTCAAATGTTATAAAGCAACACGGAAAAATTATATGCTCTGTGAATTCTAGCCGGGTTTGTCTTCTATTTAAGACTTTTTCTAAAAGTCTCTAGAGAAAGTCTTAAATGAAAGAGGAAACCAGTTAGGATTCACATAGAATTTAAATTCTTCCTTGACGGTTATTGTATTATTACTTATGTATAAACAGTATATATATATATATATATATATATATATATATATATATATATATATATATATATATATATATATACATATATATATATATATATATATATATATATGTGTATGTGTGTATATATATTTACACATAAATATATAATGAACAGACAATATCTTCGTGGCTTACAAAACTCGAAGACAGCATCTCTCCAGACAAATTGCTCTCCATATCGATTCAGGATAACGGGAAAATTGTATTTGCGTTTCTCCATTTCTTATTTGTTGTCGACCCATGTTTTGAATCCGTTAGCGGCTCTTCATCAGGGCTACATGGGTGGCGAAAATTTCCAGATACAAAAAATATTTGGAAATTCCGAAATTAATGAAAAAAATTGATAAATGAAAACTTTAAATCCTTCAAAGTAAAACAGAAATTTAAGATCTATTTTTAGATATATAAATAAAAAAAAATGTTTCATAGGGCTACATGTGATGGTATTATAGCAAAGGTGGCGAAAATTTCCAGATACAAAAAAATATTTGGAAATTCCGAAATTAATGAAAAATTTGATATATGAAAACTTTAAATCCTTCAAAGTAAAACAGAAATTTAAGATCTATTTTTAGATATATAAATGAAAAAATGTTTCAGAGGGCTACATGGGTTGAGTGATGGAATTATAGCAAAGGTGGCGAAAATTTCTAGATACAAAAAATATTTGGAAATTCCGAAATTAATGAAAAAATTTATAAATGAAAACTTTAAATCCTTCGAAATAAAACAGAAATTTAAGATCTATTTTTAGATATATTAATGAAAAAAGGTTTCAGAAAATTTCATGGCTGACCTCAGCAGCCCTTCTCTTATCGAAGTTTACAATTCGATTTTTCGCTGCGGGATTGACGTCGGTTCTTCAGGAATGTAATCTCCTGTCCATAGCCGATTAATTTGTGAAGCTTGCTCGCTCTCTCAAAAATTTAGGCTTGTGATCCGCATTGACCTCGGATACGATTCCATTTGGCGCGGTGCCTTTCCTTATGATAGATTGTGGTCTCGATGCTCCAGCATTTTCTATTATTATTATTATTATTATTATTATTATTAAACGCTAAGCTACAACCCTAGTTGGAAAAGCAGGATGCTATAAGCCCAGGGGCCCCAACAGGGAAAATAGCCCAGTGAGGAAAGGAAACAAGGAAAAATAAAATATTTTAAGAACAGTAAAAACATTGAAATAAATATTTCCCATATAAACTATAAAAACTTTAACAAAACAAGAGGAAGAGAAACTAGATAGAACAGTGTGCCCGAGTGTACCCTCAAGGAAGAGACCTCTAACCCAAGATAGTGGAAGACCATGGTACAGAGGCTATGTCACTACCCAAGACTAGAGGACAAAAGTTTGATTTTGGAGTGTCCCTCTCCTAGAAGAGCTGCTTACCATAGCTAAAGAGTCTCTTCTACCCTTACCAAAAGGAAAGTAACCACTGAACAATTAAAGTGCAGTAGTTAACCCCTTGGGAGAAGAAGAAGTTTCTGTATTTCCATCCATGTCATTTCTCTTCTTTCTCCCATGAATTTCAAAATTCTGCTGTTGCAAATGGGGTTAATAGAGATTTTTTTAAGAATGGTCTTGCTTGTACAACACAGCTTAGAACGTGAAGCTTGCTTACTCCCTCAGAAATTCTATATTTGAAGACTACATATGTAAGTACAGTATGTATGCACATATACATATATGTATATAATAGGCCGTACATATGATATATACATATATGTATATAATAGGCCGTACATATGATATATACATATATGTATATAATAGGCCGTACATATGATATATACATATATGTATATATGCAGTATGCATTAATGAATGTATCGGCTTAATAATGTATATATAAATAGAAACATACAAACAGCCCATGCCAGTGTGTTTCTGTTACAATGAATTATTAGCGTTTTCTTTCAGATAAGAATTTAAGACGACCATTATATGATAAATATAAACACACAATTATTAATCTTCAATAGTTCAAATCGGCGTGAAAGTATAATAGGATCTATATATGATCAATTACAGACTCGCATGCTCGGAGACTTACCGACTCGCATATTCGGAGACTGATCCGCTGTAATTGGTGGAAAGGATGGAACTCACATTCTCGGGAACCATGGTTACAACATTACTGAATACAATCCCCTTTCTTTCTTTGAAAAAGCTGTATGATGCATATACACGCTAAGTCATAATCAATACTTTATGTCAGTGAACAGGATACGTAATTATAATAAATATTTTTAATGACAAGGAATAAGCTGCGGTGCATATTGTAGCTTATGTTAATAAAAACCAATCATAAATGGAAACGGGTGTAATAGACAGATGTTATTCTCTACTATAGTCCATTTCTTTAGCGATGCATATTTGCCCCGAATCGCAGCGGTGCCTTTTTAGCTCGGAAAAGTTTCCGGATCGCTGATTGGTTGGACAAGATAATTCTAACCAATCAGCGATCAGGAAACTTTCCCGAGCTAAAAGGGCACCGCTGCGAGTCGGTGCAAATCTGCATCTCTAAAAGAAATTGACTATAGTAGCTTATTTATTTTTTTATTAAGTATTTGACATAAAAGAGCACTGATTCATTCATTTCTTCAATTGAATTCTGGTTAATGGAAAATCAATTTAATAAGGAATAAGTTGTGGTGCATTTAAGGACACAGAAAAAAAGAGCTTTTGGTTTTATCCATAAAGAGGTTACGCGATTCAGCAATGAAGACATAATGTCCCCAGTCTGTCAATATATACAGTAGGTAAAGTGAGTCATATTTAGGTGCCCAAAAGTCAATCGGTTTACAACAGCCATGATGGTACATATGACCATGTATTGATCACTTCCTTGACCTTGGGGATGGAGTTTCAACTTCGATGCGTGAGCAGAATACAAAATACAATAATAACATATAAGTTCTTGATATTGATGCTTTAAGTCCTTTTATTTTGTTGTTTTCCAACTGCTTTTCTTAATTATACTGAAATGTTAGCTGCCAAAGATAAAAAAAAAAAAATTATATTTTTTTATTATTTTTTTATACTTTTTATTATCTATTATTATTTTTTTATTTATTTTTTTTCCTTATCAATTGAATTTTGATAATCTTATAATTCTTTATATCCCGATTTTATTTCGGGCCAGCCCTGTGGGAGTCAAGCTTGACTCATTGGGCTGGTAAAACTCCTTCCTTTAATAATAATAATAACAAAGATAGAGAAAGAAATGTCGTAAAATGTATGTATTAAACTACACAATAATGGCATTTCCCCAACTGCAGAAAACATCAGACCGGAATATTGATATCAGTATTGACCCGCATAAGGCTATTTCTCCCAAACACCTGCTCTCTTGTTTACCAAATGCCGTTATCTTTATTTGGGAACCGTATTTTTAACCCTTTTACCCCTTTACCCCGAGGCTCTTTGGAAATTTCCAACCCTTAACCCCCAAGGGGTTATTTTTTCCCCCAGCACATTTTGCAGTATATATATTTTTAAATTGCTCTAAAAGCCTCATTTTTTGTCATAGAGAGGTCAGATTGGTCTCATTCTCTTGGAAAATGCCTGAATTTTCTTAAAAAATTATAAATATGAAAAAAAAAAAATTTATAGCATTTTTTTGCAAGGACGTACCGGTACGTCCATGGGGGTAAAGGGATGAGCTTTGAGAAATGTACCAGTACGTCCTTTGAGGGTAAAAGGGTTAAAGTAACCATATTTGTTCAAATTCATTATTTTTTGGTGTTGGCTGTCACCATCAGTGCGTACCAAGCAGCGTTGCCAGATATTGGGATTTATCCCTAGATTTGGGAATTTTCGGGTGCCTGATGGGAATATTCCGTACAAATTTGTAAGTAGAAGAAACATAGATAAGTAAACCTTTATATTGTTGCAATTAATTTGCTTGCACTTGTATGAAGTATAGAGCGTAATTTCTATATTAGTAAAGACTGCAGGATCAGAAGAAAATATAGATAGTAAATTTTATATCAGTAAAGATTACATAATCGGAAGAAAATATATAGTAATTCTTATATCAGTAAAGACTACAGGATCAGAAGAAAATATAGATAGTAATTTTTATATCAGTAAAGATTAGATGATCGGAAGAAAATATATAGTAATTCTTATATCAGTAAAGACTACAGGATCAGAAGAAAATATAATAGTGGAAATGGGTATTTTTCAGTTGTTTTGGGATTTTTTTTATGAGTTTTGGGGATTTTAGGGTTGTTTTGGGGGCTTATGGGTTGTTTTGGGGATTTTTTAGAATAACTCATCTGGCAACACTGGTACCAAGCTATATGTATATGGAAGATCTCACTTCAACCGCACTCCCGTGAAGTGAAGATCTCATCAGGCAAGTACCAAAGACTAGTTGTGTGTTAAGCAGCCCATTCACGATCAGTAATTACTGAAGGAATTCCTTCAGTAATTACTGATCGTGAATGACTTGCATTATGTATACTTCAGTTCGTGTTCTTAACTTCAACAATGGATTATCAAACTTAACAACATACCGTATACTCATCTGAAGGGCTTGGCGGTCTTGATGCCCTGAGAAGAGCGGGGCATCTCATTGGTCCTGCCCCGTCAGGACATCATCAC
>NC_090725.1:69808897-69811397 GCF_036898095.1 Palaemon carinicauda
GTCCGTCAATCAACTGCATATCCTTTCGGTAAGGTCCAGGGTTGCCATTTTTTCCACATGAGAAAAGGACAGCGTCTGATCAACTGCAGCTTTAAAAGGCCAACCTATAGTAGAAAAAGGCAGAAAATATAGCATTTAAGGCTAACCAGTTTCAAAAAGGCCAAATTTAGGTGCCTAGCACGAAAAAAGGCCAACATTGAATTATTTTGGCACCAAAAAAGACCAAACTGGCAACCCTGGTAAGGACTGACCCCGAATCGCTAAATTATTATTATTATTATTTGCTAAGCTACAACCCTAGCTGGAAAAGCAAAATGCTATAAGCCCAGGGGCCCCAACAGGGAAAATAGCCCAGTAAGGAAAGGAAAGAAGGAAAAATAAAATATTTTAAGAAGAGTAACATTAAAATAAATATTTCCTATATAAACTATGAAAACTTTAACAAAACAAGAGGAAGAGAAATTAAATAGAATAGTGTGCCTGATTGTACCCTCAAGCAAGAGAACTCTAACCCAAGACAGTGGAAGACCATGGTACAGAGGCTATGGCACTACCCAAGACTAGAGAACAATGGTTTGATTTTGGAGTGTCCTTCTCCTAGAAGAGCTGCTTACCATAGCTAAAGAGTCTCTTCTACCCTTACTAAGAGGAAAGTAGCCACAGAACAAATACAGTGCAGTAGTTAACCCCTTGAGCGAAGAAGAATTGTTTAGTAACCTCAGTGTTGACAGGTGTGTGAGGACAGAGGAGAATCTGTTAAGAATAGGCCAGACTATTCGGTGTATGTGTAGGCAAAGAGAAAGAACCGTAACCAAAGAGAAGGATCCAACGTAGTACTGTCTGGCCAGTCAAAGGACCCCATAACTCTCTGGCGGTAGTATTTCAACGGGCGGCTGGTGCAGAACACGCTTTGGTATTTTACGCGATACAAACGTATCCTTGTGTGAACCTCTGATGAATCTATCACTTTACAACTGTTTTCTGAAGGAATTCGTGACCTGTCACTCTCAGGGCTAATTATAGCCATAACCTCTGTACCATGGTCTTCCATTACCTTGGGTTAGAGTTTTCTTGCTTGGGGTACACCCGAGCACACTATTCTATCATTTTTTTCCTTCTTGTTTTGTTAAAGTTTCTTATAGTTTATTTAGGAGATATTTATTTTAATGTTACTCTTCTTAAGATATTTTATTTTTCCGTGTTTCCTTTTCTCACTCGGCTATTTTCTCTGTTGGAACCCCTGGGCTTATAGCATTCTGCTTTTCCAACTAGGGTTGTAGCTTAGGAAGTAATAATAATAATAATAATAATAATAATAACAGTGTGTTAGAATTCCGTGGCAGGGATTTTCTGCTCCTGAGATTGCAGAGAACTTTTGATAACCTTGTGGAATATTGTCCTCTCTCTCTATAAAGAAAAAAAAATCGTTCATTCGAAACCTTGCTTAAGAAAATTATGTTTAATCTATTTTCCTGTTTTGAAAAGAAAAACGTTTTTGAGGTTCCTGAACTTGAATTTATTAGAAGTAAACGATAAAACATTCAAGTGTAAGAATAATAATAATAATAATAATAATAATAATAATAATAATAATAATAAAAATAATAATGATAGGGAAGTGGGGAAAATGGGGAAAGGAAGAGTACCCTTGGATACAATCCAGTTTATAGCTCAAAGGCAGGTACTCGGGATGGGAAAGATTGAGGAAATAGGGAGAAAGTGAAGTACAGGAGAAGAAAAAAAGAGAGGGGCAGACCCTCTTGCAATGTTAGGGAATTGGTATTATTATTGATAGTGTAAGAAAACTACCGCATATCTGGATTAAACATTTTGAAACTTTCAGTCTTTGACAGAAAAGTACGTTATGCTAAGTGTTACCCCTACAAGGACAACTGCTATCTTTTTCATCTTTTATTATCTTTTTGTTTATTTTTTTATTGTAGGTAATGAACGATTACTGAGACCGCAAGGCATACCTTCAAACCAACTTTTTCATTCCAAGTTTTTATCCTTTCCCAATGACTGGTTGCTGAATGGCAGGAAGCGGGATAGAGATTGTTGTGAAAATGCGTGGAAAATTAACTTACCTCCTTATTTCTCAGAAATCAGGTGGCGTTGTGGAGTTAGTCCTAGTTAACACGAGGGCAATGTAGTACTAGTTAACACCAGGGCAATGTAGTACTAGTTAACACGAGGGCAATGCAGTACTAGTTAACACGAGGGCTACGTAGTACTAGCTAACACGAGGGCAATGTAGTACTAGTTAACACGAGGGCTACGTAGTACTAGATAACACGAGGGCAATGTAGTACTAGTTAACACGAGGGCAATGTAGTACTAGTCAACACGAGGGCAATGTAGTACTAGTTAACACGAGGGCAATGTAGTACTAGTTAACACCAGGGCAATGTAGTACTAGTTAACACGAGGGCAATGCAGTACTAGTTAACACGAGGGCTACGTAGTACTAGTTAACACGAGGGCAATGCAGTACTAGTTA
>NC_090725.1:69816397-69826397 GCF_036898095.1 Palaemon carinicauda
ATAATAATGTTTATTGGACAAAAAATATTTACATACAAAGATTTACAAAAAGAAAAAAAAGACTCAATCCAAGCCCATGTGGAGCAGAGCTCTTCGGGCAATAATACAACTAAAATAATATCATCAATTAAGTAAAAATAAAAAATAAAGTAAATATGGATATAGATATACAAAATGTACGCATACATATACATAATCATATGTATACTTATGTAGACTTATTGTGTGGATCAATGCATACCTGTGTTTGTGTAATTTCATTCACAATACATATTCGTGTTTACAACTTTAAACCCAGGTAGATACCCATTCTTTTAACCCTGGTAGATATATGCTGCTACCCAAGCCGGGCATGACAACGAATAGTACTCTTACAGGTATGAGGGAAGTCAGGGAACGACCCAAGGTCTACTTTATAGGGGAGAGCCGTTTTCACGTTCTTTGTTTCGTGAGGCTCCGAAGTGGTAAAGGAAGGGGGGATGATAGGGGCGTTTATTGGCAGAAGAGAGATTTATAGATATTTCTATTTGGACGATTTGCCCTTCCCCCTATAACCCGTTTCATTAACATCTTGTTATAGAATTTAACGAGAGTAAGAAGAATAACGAAATGGAAAGATACCATGTGAAAAAAGGCTCCCCCATCATCTGTTTAACCCCCTTCCGCCTCCGTCTCCTCCGAAAGTGTTCCTCCAAGGTGCTTCTCCGTCCCCCCAACAGTTCTAGTCCCCCTCCAGCAACCCCTCCCCCCCTCACACACACACGTTTCCTCCCTATCCCTTACGGTAGAAGACAATTTGATGCATCAGAGGTAGTAGAAGTAACGTGTGGTTCCCGACGTGACCAGTTCAGGGGAGCGCGTCTTTGGTGAAGGAGCTCTACCATATATTGTTGGAGGGACATAAAGAGAAACAGGGAAGAGGGTCCGAATATTTGTTTATTGAAAGCGACCGTGGAAAAGGTTAGTTCAAAACCTAATTCTGCTTTTCCAGTTTTAATTTTTTTATTTCTTCTGAAAATCATGAAACTTGAAATTTTGTTTAGGCCTAATATTGGCATTCAGTGTGAAAGTAAAATATATCGATGAAATTGTACGCACTATTCAAGGTACCATTGCGCCTAAGTAAGAAGATAACTGCAATCTTCGCGAAATGTCTTAGTGATTATGTATGTTTTAAACATATCGTTATTAAGAAAGGTTGAGGAACGGAAACTGGAGCGAACACAAATGAGGATGTTGAGGCGGATTTTTGGGGTAACGCCGAGGTGCGAAGCAAGAAATGGAAGTGGCGACGAGGTAAAGAAAGATTACTGGAGTGACAAGAAATAGTCAAGATTGAGATGGTATGGACATGTGGTGAGGATGGCTGAGAGAGAGATAGAAATGGAAAAGAGGAGGCAAAGGGTGAGATGAAGTGATAAAGCACAGGAGCGTTTAGAGAAAAAGGGGTTTAGTGCAGGAAGGTGAATTCGATAGAAACAAATCCACGCAACCGACCCCTTACTTTAGCGAGATCAGTGAGGATGTAGAAGTCGAGTATTCTATAAAAAATATTGAGAATGGCAACACAGTTGTGTTTTGCCCAACGCAATATATATATATATATATATATATATATATATATATATATATATATATATATATATATATATATATAAAATCCCTTTCTGGGTGTGGAGACCTTAATGTGGTGAAAGGTTTTGCGTATCACCACAATCAGCAAAAGGTGCACTAGTCAAGGCCACCTATACTAGGTTGGTTTGCCATGAGCGACCAGGCTAAAGTCTCCCACCATCACCAATCCGCAATGACCAGCGTGGTGATGAAATGACCAAACCCCAGGCATTAATAAAGACACATCTGAAGCCTTTGTCCTGCAACGGACTTAGGACGGCTGTATTTGATGTTGTTGTTATATATATATATATATATATATATATATATATATATATATATATATATATGTGTGTGTATATATGTGTGTGTATATATATATATATATATATATATATATATTTATATATATAAATATATATATATATATATATATATATATATATATATATATATATATATATATACACACACACACATATATATATATATATATATATATATATATATAATATATATATATATATATATATATATATATATATATATATATATATATATATATAGAATGTACTGTACATACGCACTTGCGACAACATGGTATATCTGTGACCGTGTCGAATATATACGAGTTAGTGCACTTCTGAAATACCTGCGTTTCTACCAGCACAGTTCTCGAACCAGCTCTGCGGCTTAGCTGGAGGTTTGATTTCAAGCCGTTATTTGATATTGCTGGTGCTTTTTTTTTTTTTTCTTGCCCTTGTGCTCGAGAGGAGTTTGGAATGAATTTTTGTTTTATTGTTTTTCATTATTTAGTTAGATTTGATCATATACAGTATATATATATATATATATATATATATATATATATATATATATATATATATATATATATATATATATATATATATATAAATAAATATATATATATATATATATATTTATATATATTATACTTATATATATAAATATATGTATATCTATATATATATATATATATATATATATATATATATATGTATATATATATATATATATATATATATATATATATATATTATTTTTCATTATTTAGTTAGATTTGATCATATACATTCGGGTTTCCTTTCTTTCTAAATATGAGTACCTCAGTTGGAAAAAAAAAATAATGGAAGTATTTCATTTAATGCTGAAGTCACATACAGCCTTGATGTTGATATAGAAATGTTTGTTGCAAATGTTGACAACCAGGAGTTAAGGAGATTTTGCATTCATCGTTATTGGGTTGCATTTTAATGTTCAACTCGCTAAAGAGAGTTTGGTGGGAGAAGTAGCAATGTGAAAGATACAAAAAAAAAAAAAAAAAAAACTCAAAGAAAACTTTGTGTGTGAAAAGACAGAACAATCATTATTCAATAAGAAAAATACACGAAATTGGCAAAAGTGAGTCAGATGATAATTATTGTGCCCAACAGTTATATTTGTAAAATGGAAGAATAAGTTACAAAAAAAGAATATAAAATAGACAGCATAAGTTACAAAAAATGAATACAAAATGGACAGCATAAGTTACAAAAAAGGAATATAAAATGGACAGCATAAGTTACAAAAAAGGAATATAAAATGGACAGCATAAGTTACAAAAAAGGAATATAAAATGGACAGCATAAGTTACAAAAAATGAATATAAAATGGACAACATAATTTACAAAAAAAGGAATATAAAATGGACAGCATAAGTTACAAAAAAGGAATATAAAATGGACAACATAATTTACAAAAAAAGGAATATAAAATGGACAACATAAGTTACAAAAAATGAATATAAAATGGACAACATAATTTACAAAAAAAGGAATATAAAATGGACAACATAAGTTACAAAAAAGGAATATAAAATGGACAACGTAAGTTACAAAAAAGGAATATAAAATGGACAACATAAGTTACAAAAAAGGAATATAAAATGGACAGCATAAGTCACAAAAAAGGAATATAATATGGACAGCATAAGTTACAAAAAAGGAATATAATATGGACAGCATAAGTTACAAAAAAAGGAATATAATATGGACAGCATAAGTTACAAAAAAGGAATATAAAATGGACAACATAAGTTACAAAAAAGGAATATAAAATGGACAGCATAAGATATAAACAATGAATATATAATGGACAGCATAAGTTACAAAAAAGGAATATAAAATGGACAGCATAAGTTACAAAAAAAGGAATATAAAATGGACAGCATAAGATATAAACAATGAATATATAATGGACAGCATAAGTTACAAAAAAGGAATATAAAATGGACAGCATAAGTTACAAAAAAGGAATATAAAATGGACAGCATAAGTTACAAAAAAAGGAATATAAAATGGACAGCATAAGATATAAACAATGAATATATAATGGACAGCATAAGTTACAAAAAAGGAATATAAAATGGACAGCATAAGTTACAAAAAAGGAATATAAAATAGACATCATAAGTTACAAAAAGGAATATAAAATGGACAGCATAAGTTACAAAAAAGGAATATAAAATGGACAGCATAAGTTATAAAAAAGGAATATAAAATGGACAACATAAGTTACAAAAAATGAATATAAAATGGACAGCACAAGTTACAAAAAAGGAATATAAAATGGACAGCATAAGTTACAAAAAATGAATATAAAATGGACAGAATAAGTTACAAAAAATAAATATAAAATGGACAGCATAAGTTACAAAAAAAGGAATATAAAATGGACAGCACAAGTTACAAAAAAGGAATATAAAATGGACAGCACTAGTTACAAAAAAGGAATATAAAATGGACAGCATAAGTTACAAAAAATGAATATAAAATGGACAGAATAAGTTACAAAAAATAAATATAAAATGGACAGCATAAGTTACAAAAAATGAATATAAAATGGACAGAATAAGTTATAAAAAAGGAATATAAAATGGACAACATAAGTTACAAAAAATGAATATAAAATGGACAGCACAAGTTACAAAAAAGGAATATAAAATGGACAGCATAAGTTACAAAGAATGAATATAAAATGGACAGCATAAGTTACAAAAAATTATTATAAAATGGACAGCATAAGTTACAAAAAAGGAATATAAAATGGACAGCACAAGTTACAAAAAAGGAATATAAAATGGACAACATAAGTTACAAAAAAATAATATAAAATGGACAGAATAAGTTACAAACAAGGAATATAAAATGGACAGCATAAGTTACAAAGAATGAATATAAAATGGACAGCATAAGTTACAAAGAATGAATATAAAATGGACAGCACAAGTTACAAAAAAGGAATATAAAATGGACAGCATAATTTACAAAAAAAGGAATATAAAATGGACAGCACAAGTTACAAAAAAGGAATATAAAATGGACAGCACAAGTTACAAAAAAGGAATATAAAATGGACAGCACAAGTTACAAAAAAGGAATATAAAATGGACAACATAAGTTACAAAAAAGGAATATAAAATGGACAACATAAGTTACAAAAAAGGAATATAAAATGGACAACATAAGTTACAAAAAAGGAATATAAAATGGACAGCATAAGTTACAAAAAAGGAATATAAAATGGACAACATAAGTTACAAAAAAGGAATATAAAATGGACAACATAAGTTACAAAAAAGGAATATAAAATGGACAGCATAAGTTACAAAAAATGAATTTAAAATGGACAGCATAAGTTACAAAAAAGGAATATAAAATGGACAACATAAGTTACAAAAAAGGAATATAAAATGGACAGCATAAGTTACAAAAAAGGAATATAAAATGGACAGCATAAGTTACAAAAAAGGAATATAAAATGGACAACATAAGTTACAAAAAAGGAATATAAAATGGACAACATAAGTTACAAAAAAGGAATATAAAATGGACAGCATAAGTTACAAAAAAGGAATATAAAATGGACAGCATAAGTTACAAAAAAGGAATATAAAATGGACAACATAAGTTACAAAAAAGGAATATAAAATGGACAACATAAGTTACAAAAAAGGAATATAAAATGGACAACATAAGTTACAAAAAAGGAATATAAAATGGACAGCATAAGTTACAAAAAATGAATTTAAAATGGACAGCATAAGTTACAAAAAAGGAATATAAAATGGACAACATAAGTTACAAAAAAGGAATATAAAATGGACAGCACAAGTTACAAAAAAGGAATATAAAATGGACAGCATAAGTTACAAAAAAGGAATATAAAATGGACAGCATAAGTTACAAACAAGGAATATAAAATGGACAGCATAAGTTACAAACAAGGAATATAAAATGGACAGCATAAGTTACAAACAAGGAATATAAAATGGACAGCATAAGTTACAAACAAGGAATATAAAATGGACAGCATAAGTTACAAACAAGGAATATAAAATGGACAGCATAAGTTACAAACAAGGAATATAAAATGGACAGCATAAGTTACAAACAAGGAATATAAAATGGACAGCATAAGTTACAAACAAGGAATATAAAATGGACAGCATAAGTTACAAACAAGGAATATAAAATGGACAGCATAAGTTACAAACAAGGAATATAAAATGGACAGCATAAGTTACAAACAAGGAATATAAAATGGACAGCATAAGTTACAAACAAGGAATATAAAATGGACAGCATAAGTTACAAACAAGGAATATAAAATTGACAGAATAAGTTACAAAAAATTAATATAAAATGGACAGCATAAGTTACAAAAAAGGAATATAAAATGGACAGCATAAGTTACAAAAAAGGAATATAAAATGGACAGCATAAGTTACAAAAAAGGAATATAAAATGGACAGCATAAGTTACAAAAAATTAATATAAAATGGACAGCATAAGTTACAAAAAATGAATTTAAAATGGACAGCATAAGTTACAAAAAAGGAATATAAAATGGACAACATAAGTTACAAAAAAGGAATATAAAATGGACAACATAAGTTACAAAAAAGGAATATAAAATGGACAGCATAAGTTACAAAAAAGGAATATAAAATGGACAGCATAAGTTACAAAAAAGGAATATAAAATGGACAGCATAAGTTACAAAAAAGGAATATAAAATGGACAGCATAAGTTACAAAAAAGGAATATAAAATGGACAGCATAAGTTACAAAAAAGGAATATAAAATGGACAGCATAAGTTACAAAAAATTAATATAAAATGGACAGCATAAGTTACAAAAAAGGAATATAAAATGGACAGCATAAGTTACAAAAAAGGAATATAAAATGGACAGCATAAGTTACAAAAAATTAATATAAAATGGACAGCATAAGTTACAAAAAATGAATTTAAAATGGACAGCATAAGTTACAAAAAAGGAATATAAAATGGACAACATAAGTTACAAAAAAGGAATATAAAATGGACAACATAAGTTACAAAAAAGGAATATAAAATGGACAGCATAAGTTACAAAAAAGGAATATAAAATGGACAACATAAGTTACAAAAAAAGGAATATAAAATGGACAACATAAGTTACAAAAAAGGAATATAAAATGGACAACATAAGTTACAAAAAAGGAATATAAAATGGACAACATAAGTTACAAAAAAGGAATATAAAATGGACAGCATAAGTTACAAAAAAGGAATATAAAATGGACAACATAAGTTACAAAAAAGGAATATAAAATGGACAGCATAAGTTACAAAAAAGGAATATAAAATGGACAGCATAAGTTACAAAAAAGGAATATAAAATGGACAGCATAAGTTACAAAAAAGGAATATAAAATGGACAGCATAAGTTACAAAAAAAGGAATATAAAATGGACAGCATAAGTTACAAACAAGGAATATAAAATGGACAGCATAAGTTACAAAAAATGAATATAAAATGGACAGCATAAGTTACAAAAAATGAATTTAAAATGGACAGCATAAGTTACAAAAAAGGAATATAAAATGGACAGCATAAGTTACAAAAAAGGAATATAAAATGGACAACATAAGTTACAAAAAAGGAATATAAAATGGACAACATAAGTTACAAAAAAGGAATATAAAATGGACAGCATAAGTTACAAAAAAGGAATATAAAATGGACAACATAAGTTACAAAAAAGGAATATAAAATGGACAACATAAGTTACAAAAAAGGAATATAAAATGGACAACATAAGTTACAAAAAAGGAATATAAAATGGACAGCATAAGTTACAAAAAAGGAATATAAAATGGACAACATAAGTTACAAAAAAGGAATATAAAATGGACAGCATAAGTTACAAAAAAGGAATATAAAATGGACAACATAAGTTACAAAAAAGGAATATAAAATGGACAGCATAAGTTACAAAAAAGGAATATAAAATGGACAACATAAGTTACAAAAAAGGAATATAAAATGGACAGCATAAGTTACAAAAAAGGAATATAAAATGGACAGCATAAGTTACAAACAAGGAATATAAAATGGACAGCATAAGTTACAAACAAGGAATATAAAATGGACAGCATAAGTTACAAAAAAGGAATATAAAATGGACAGAATAAGTTACAAAAAATTAATATAAAATGGACAGCATAAGTTACAAAAAAGGAATATAAAATGGACAGCATAAGTTACAAAAAATGAATATAAAATGGACAACATAAGTTACAAAAAAGGAATATAAAATGGACAGCATAAGTTACAAAAAATGAATATAAAATGGACAGCATAAGTTACAAAAAATGAATTTAAAATGGACAGCATAAGTTACAAAAAAGGAATATAAAATGGACAACATAAGTTACAAAAAAGGAATATAAAATGGACAACATAAGTTACAAAAAAGGAATATAAAATGGACAGCATAAGTTACAAAAAAGGAATATAAAATGGACAACATAAGTTACAAAAAAGGAATATAAAATGGACAGCATAAGTTACAAAAAAGGAATATAAAATGGACAACATAAGTTACAAAAAAGGAATATAAAATGGACAGCATAAGTTACAAAAAAGGAATATAAAATGGACAACATAAGTTACAAAAAAGGAATATAAAATGGACAACATAAGTTACAAAAAAGGAATATAAAATGGACAACATAAGTTACAAAAAAGGAATATAAAATGGACAGCATAAGTTACAAAAAAGGAATATAAAATGGACAGCATAAGTTACAAAAAAGGAATATAAAATGGACAGCATAAGTTACAAAAAAGGAATATAAAATGGACAGCATAAGTTACAAAAAAGGAATATAAAATGGACAGCATAAGTTACAAAAAAGGAATATAAAATGGACAACATAAGTTACAAAAAAGGAATATAAAATGGACAGCATAAGTTACAAAAAAGGCATATAAAATGGACAGCATAAGTTACAAAAAAGGAATATAAAATGGACAGCATAAGTTACAAAAAAGGAATATAAAATGGACAGCATAAGTTACAAAAAAGGAATATAAAATGGACAGCATAAGTTACAAAAAAGGAATATAAAATGGACAGCATAAGTTACAAAAAAGGAATATAAAATGGACAACATAAGTTACAAAAAAGGAATATAAAATGGACAACATAAGTTACAAAAAATTGATATAAATTGGACAGCATACGTTACAAAAAATGAATATAAAATGGACAGCATAAGTTACAAAAAAGGAATATAAAATGGACAACATAAGTTACAAAAAAGGAATATAAAATGGACAGCATACGTTACAAAAAAGGAATATAAAATGGACAGAATAAGTTACAAAAAATTAATATAAAATGGACAGCATAAGTTACAAAAAAGGAATATAAAATGGACAGCATAAGTTACAAAAAAGGAATATAAAATGGACAGCATAAGTTACAAAAAAGGAATATAAAATGGACAGAATAAGTTACAAAAAAGGAATATAAAATGGACAGCATAAGTTACAAAAAAGGAATATAAAATGGACAGCATAAGTTACAAAAAAGGAATATAAAATGGACAGAATAAGTTACAAAAAATTAATATAAAATGGACAGCATAAGTTACAAAAAAGGAATATAAAATGGACAGCATAAGTTACAAAAAAGGAATATAAAATGGACAGCATAAGTTACAAAAAAGGAATATAAAATGGACAGCATAAGTTACAAAAAAGGAATATAAAATGGACAGAATAAGTTACAAAAAATTAATATAAAATGGACAGCATAAGTTACAAAAAATTAATATAAAATAGACAGCATAAGTTACAAAAAAGGAATATAAAATGGACAGCATAAGTTACAAAAAAGGAATATAAAATGGACAGAATAAGTTACAAAAAATTAATATAAAATGGACAGCATAAGTTACAAAAAAGGAATATAAAATGGACAGCATAAGTTACAAAAAAGGAATATAAAATGGACAGCATAAGTTACAAAAAATTAATATAAAATGGACAGC
>NC_090725.1:69833897-69843897 GCF_036898095.1 Palaemon carinicauda
ATGCAGAATCAAGTTTTTTTGGATGACAGATTTGCGTGCTTGTCCTTTTAAAAAGAAGTTAAAAGTATGTGAATGAAGCACAGCGGAAATGATCTCGATGGTGCGTGCAATTTATAGTATATTAAACGGCTGCTTTATCAATATACCTTTACTCACAAACGTTAAATCTCAGTCTTCCCTTCTCAATGTTCTTTCCTTACATTCTACCCATTGTCATGATGAACATTCGACGTAGTGTGGAATGTTGTCTTGAAGGGTGATCCTTCTCTCTTGCAAGTACCTTCTTGAAATATACTGGAATGTGAATGGCCCTGTACCTAGAGAGAAAACAAGGTAAAGAAACGACGCGAATATACTTTTTCTTTTTTTCTTTTTTTCTTTTAGGTGATGGTTGCTTTCATCTCGATCTGATTTTAGATTTGGTCGTTATCTTTTTAATGACATGATGCTTTGTTTATTGACTTATTTACTTTACGTGTTACTTTGTTTATTGACTTATTTGTTTACGTGTTGCTTTGTTTATTGACTTATTTGTTTACGTGTTGCTTTGTTTATTGACTTATTTATTTACGTGTTGCTTTGTTTATTGACTTATTTGTTTACGTGTTACTTTGTTTATTGACTTATTTACTTTACGTGTTACTTTGTTTATTGACTTATTTACTTTACGTGTTACTTTGTTTATTGACTTATTTGTTTACGTGTTGCTTTGTTTATTGACTTATTTATTTACGTGTTGCTTTGTTTATTGACTTATTTGTTTACGTGTTGCTTTGTTTATTGACTTATTTGTTTACGTGTTACTTTGTTTATTGACTTATTTACTTTACGTGTTACTTTGTTTATTGACTTATTTACTTTACGTGTTACTTTGTTTATTGACTTATTTACTTTACGTGTTGCTTTGTTTATTGACTTATTTATTTACGTGTTGCTTTGTTTATTGACTTATTTACTTTACGTGTTACTTTGTTTATTGACTTATTTGTTTACGTGTTGCTTTGTTTATTGACTTATTTGTCTACGTGTTGCTTTGTTTATTGACTTATTTGTTTACGTGTTGCTTTGTTTATTGACTTATTTATTTACGTGTTGCTTTGTTTATTGACTTATTTGTTTACGTGTTGCTTTGTTTATTGACTTATTTGTTTACGTGTTACTTTGTTTATTGACTTATTTAATTTACGTCTTACTTTGTTTATTGACTTATTTACTTTACGTGTTACTTTGTTTATTGACTTATTTGTTTACGTGTTGCTTTGTTTATTGACTTATTTATTTACGTGTTGCTTTGTTTATTGACTTATTTGTTTACGTGTTGCTTTGTTTATTGACTTATTTGTTTACGTTAAGATATATCGATGTACATATCGGTCAATCTTTTGTTTCTGATATTCCTCTAGAACGGAACAAGTAAACCTGTTAACTTTTTATCTATTTTTTTAGGCAAGTTCGTAAACCAGTCAGTAAAACGAGTCATTATTTTACTTTTCATTTCGTACTCGAATCATGTTTACCATCTCTCTCTCTCTCTCTCTCTCTCTCTCTCTCTCTCTCTCTCTCTCGAGCAGAACAACAGAAACATTTATGTAATAACGTAAAAAATTTTATCTACTTTTTCTAAGCAAGTTCGTAAACCAGTCAGTAAAATGAGTCATTATTTTACTTTTCATTTCGTACTCGAATCATCTCTCTCTCTCTCTCTCTCTCTCTCTAGCAGAACAATAGAAACATTTATGTAATAACGTAAAAATTTTTATCTACTTTTTTTAAGCAAGTTCGTAAACCAGTCAGTAAAACGAGTCATTATTTTACTTTTCATTTCGTACTCGAATCATGTTTACCATCTCTCTCTCTCTCTCTCTCTCTCTCTCTCTCTCTCTCTCTCTCTCATTGAAATTTGTCAACATTTGGGGAATTTCTTTAAAAAAATTGTATATCGTATTCCATGCAATTCTTGTGAAAAATTCTATATTGGTCAAACTGGTAAAGCCCTAGAAAAGAGAATTGAACAACATAAGAAAAGTGTCAGATATGCTCAAGATAATAATACTCTCTTTGCCCACGTTAGAGATAAAAATCACACTATGTCTCTCTCTCTCTCTCTCTCTCTCTCTCTCTCTCTCTCTCTCTCGAGCAAAACAATAGAAACATTTATGTAATAACGTAAAATTTTTTATCTACTTTTTTAAGCAAGTTCGTAAACCAGTCAGTAAAACGAGTCATTATTTTACTTTTCATTTCGTACTCGAATCATGTTTACCATCTCTCTCTCTCTCTCTCTCTCTCTCTCTCTCTCTCTCTCTCTCTCTCTCTCATTGAAATTTGTCAACATTTGGGGAATTTCTTTAAAAGAATTGTATATCGTATTCCATGCAATTCTTGTGAAAAAATCTATATTGGTCAAGCTGGTAAAGCCCTAGAAAAGAGAATTGAACAACATAAGAAAAGTGTCAGATATGCTCAAGATAATAATACACTCTTTGCCCACGTTAGAGATAAAAATCACACTATGTCTCTCTCTCTCTCTCTCTCTCTCTCTCTCTCTCTCTCTCACTCTCTCTCTCTCTCTCTCTCTCTCTCTCTCTCGAGCAGAACAATAGAAACATTTATGTAATAACGTGAAACCCGGGAGTGACCTCCATTTTCTAATGACAAGCATAATTGGTGTTACTGATTTTATCTTGGATGCGTTCAGTTCACGGGTCTGCGATGAAACCATAGATATTTAGTTTCAGAACTGTAAAATATTCTAATTTGTGTTACTATAATTGCTACTAAATGTTATGCCATTTTAATTGTGGTTATGGGATAAATAACTGTTCATTGCAGTTTGTTCTTGCAATTTGTTCTTGCAGGTTATTTGGACATAATCGTAAAGAAACTCTCTGCGTAAGCAGACCATCCAGACGAGCTACCTTTTGCTAATTATTATTATTATCATTATTACTATCCAAGCTACAACCCTAGTTGGAAAAGCAAGATGCTATAAGCCCAGGGGCTCCAACAGGGAAAAATAGCCCAGTGAGGAAAGGAAATAAGGAAATAGATAAATGAAGAGAACAAATTAACATGTGTCGTATAAAGATGAGAACGGTTTTCTAAAATGCTTATGTGTTTACTTATACTTTTATAATGATTTCAGTGCTTCATGAATTGCACATGCAAATTTAGTATATCATTAGTTTATGCTATACTGCACTTGAATATACTAAATTAGTTGTATTGGCAAATATAAATTAGAGCAAAGGTTCTTAACTACGAGTAGCATGGGTATTCATATCCCTTTTATTATTATTATTATTAAATGCTAAGCTACAACCCTAGTTGGCAAAGCAGGTTGCTATAAGCCCAGGGGCCCCAACAGCGAAAATAGCTCAGTGAGGAAAGGAAACAAGGAAAAATAAAATATTTTAAGAATAGTAACAACTTTAAAATGAATATTTTCTAAATAAACAATAAAAACTTCAACAAAACAAGAGAAAGAGAAACTAGATAGAACAGTGTGCCTGAGTGTACCCTCAAGCAAGAGAACTCTAACCCAAGACAGTGGAAGACCATGGTACAGAGGCTATAGCACTACCCAAGACACGAGAACAATGGTTTGATTTTGGAGTGTCCTTCTCTTAGAAGAGCTGCTTTCGAGGTATTGGACTTCCTCTTTGTATTTATCTAATTTAAATGTATTAATTAATTCATGCGTAGAATATTAGATTATTAACTACCCTGTTATTCAATATTACCAAAAAAATTATTTTTGAAAAACACATTGGGTTTGTTTCTTCATTTGCAAACAAAATATTTTGATCAATTTATTCTGTATATATATATATTTTTTTTTATTCTTTCATTCTACATAGTTTCGATTACTGTTCTCCTGTCTAGTCTTCAGCTACTGAGTATTACCATAATTTGTGGGACAAGAACTTGCGGTCTATTACATTTCTAATTCCAGATCTGGATATTAATCTCTGGTACCGTCGTTCAGTTAGTTCTTTATGCATTTTGCATAGGATTTTTCATAATTCTGACCATTCATTGCATTCAGATCTTCCCAAACTGTACCCATCCTATACGTAACACGTAATAATATAGTCCATTTCTTTTAGCGAGTCATATTTGCACCGACTCGCAACGGTGCCCTTTTAGCTTGGAAAAGTTTCCTGATCGCTGATTGGTTGGACAATATAATTCTAACCAATCAGCGCCCAGGAAACTTTTCCGAGCTAAAAGGGCACCGCTGCGAGTCGGTGCAAATATGACTCGCTAAAAGAAATGGACTACAGGTAACTGTCTTGCTTCTGCAGCATTCAAGAAGTTTATTACACTGATATCCCGATTGTGGAATGACCTTCCTTATCTGGAAGTTGAACTGGTTAACATAAGTCTCTTTTCATAGTTTATATATATATATATATACACATATATATACAGTATATATATATATATATATATATATATATACATACATATATATATATATATATATATATATATATATATATATTTATATATAATGTATATATGTATATATATATATATATATATATATATATATATTATATATACATATATATATATTATATATATACATATATATATACATATATATATATATATATATATATATATATATATATATATATATATATATATATATTAACGCTACTACTGATCTTGAAATGTATTGTTTTTTGTTCTTTACTTTTCATATACAGTTTAATTATTTCCTTATTCCCTCTCCTTCCTGGGCTGTTTTCCTTGTTGAAGGGCTTGTAACATCCTGCTTTTCCAACTAGGCTTGTAGCTTAGGTAGTAGAAATAACCATGATAATAATCATGTGGTACTCTTAACTTTCAAAGACGTAATAGACATAAGTAAATAATGATCTTTTAAAACCGAATATGTTTTTATAACAAATTTGCTCTTGGTTATAGAGATGGTGAAAATCTTGGTGGGAGAGGATGCTGTGCACCAATTGAGTCACGTGACTGTGACCAACGACATTGTACGCCAGAGAATTATTATTATTATTATTATTATTATTATTATCATCATTATTATTATTATTACTATTATTATTATTAGACGTTTCTTGATTAAGTTGTGGCTTTTTAGATTTTATAAAAATTGACTCTGCTATTCTTATTTCATTTTCATATGAACCTCTGTATATTATTGAAAAGTTGTCCAAAAATTCTCTTTGGACAACTTTTCAATAATATACAGAGGTTCATATGAAAATGAAATAAGAATAGCAGAGTCAATTATTATTATTATTATTATTATTATTATTATTATTATTAATAGCTAAGCTACAACCATAGTTGGAAAAGCAGGATGCTATAAGACCAAATGCTCCAATAGGGAAAATAGTTCAGTGAGGAAAGGAAATAAATGAACAGAAAGAAAAAAAATTGCATAAGTGTACCCTCAAGCAAAAGAGCTCTAAAGTCGAATTCAATACAGCAGGATGCTATAAGACCAAAGACTCCAATAGGGAAAATAGTTCAGCGAGGAGAGGAAATAAGGGAACAGAAAAAAAAAATTGCATAAGTGTACCCTCAAGCAAAAGAGCTCTAAAGTCGAATTCAATACAGCAGGATGCTATAAGACCAAAGACTCCAATAGGGAAAATAGTTCAGCGAGGTGAGGAAATAAGGGAACAGAAAAAAAAAATTGCATAAGTGTACCCTCAAGCAAAAGAGCTCTAAAGTTGAACTCAATACAGCGCAAGACCATTGTACAGAGGCTATAGCACTACCCTAGTCTAGATACTAATGATCTGATTTTGGAGTATCCTTCTAGAGAAGCTGCTTACCATAGCAGAATAGTCTTTTTCAATCTTACCAAGTGGAAAATAGCCACAGAACAATGCAGTGCAGCAGATAAACCCTTGGATGGCGAAGAATTTTTCAATCTCAGTGTTGTCAGGTGTATGAGGAAAGAGGAAAATGCGGAAAGAATAGGCCAGACTATTCGGTGTATGTGTAGGCAAAGAAAAAATGAGCCGTAGCTAGAGAGATATCCAATGAAGTGTTGTCTGGCCAGTCAATGGACTAATAACCAAGGTTTTAGCGAGATTAAACAGTCCTGCAAAACTCAGTATGTAGACCATAGATCAACATGAAAATAGCATAAAGGAAGCAATGGATGTATTCAGGCTGATCAAATTGTTCTTTAAAAACCCAATTGTAACCCAGTTGCTCTGCCACACTTGACAAAAATTCTAGCTTTGTTGCTTTGTCAAGGAGAAACTTCCTCTTGTGCTCACCATGCACTGGGTTCTGAATTGCCAAGCTATAGCATCCAAAAATTACCTGAGAATAATAGAGAAGCACTGGGTTCTAAATGGCCAAGCTATAGCATCCAAATATTACCTGAGAATGGTAGAGAAGCACTGGGTTCTAAATGGCCAAGCTATAGCATCCAAATATTACCTGAGAATGGTAGAGAAGCACTGGGTTCTAAATGGCCAAGCTATAGCATCCAAATATTACCTGAGAATGATAGAGAAGCACTGGGTTCTAAATGGCCACGCTATAGCATCCAAATATTACCTGAGAATGATAGAGAAGCACTGGGTTCTAAATGGCCAAGCTATAGCATCCAAAAATTACCCGAGAATGATAGAGAAGCCCTGGGTTCTAAATGCCAAGCTGTAGCATCTAAAAATTACCCGAGAATGATAGAGAAGCACTGGGTTCTAAATGGCCAAGCTGTAGCATCCAAAAATTACCCGAGAATGGTAGAGAAGCACTGGGTTCTAAATGGCCAAGCTGTAGCATCCAAAAATTACCCGAGAATGGTAGAGAAGCACTGGGTTCTAAATGGCCAAGCTGTAGCATCCAAAAATTACCCGAGAATGGTAGAGAAGCACTGGGTTCTAAATGGCCAAGCTGTAGCATCCAAAAATTACCCGAGAATGGTAGAGAAGCACTGGGTTCTAAATGGCCAAGCTGTAGCATCCAAAAATTACCCGAGAATGGTAGAGAAGCACTGGGTTCTAAATGGCCAAGCTGTAGCATCCAAATATTACCCGAGAATGATAGAGAAGCACTGGGTTCTAAATGGCCAAGCTATAGCATCCCAAAATTACCTGAGAATGATAGAGAAGCACTGGGTTCTAAATGGCCAAGCTATAGCATCCCAATATTACCTGAGAATGATAGAGAAGCACTGGGTTCTAAATGGCCAAGCTATAGCATCCCAAAATTACCTGAGAATGATAGAGAAGCACTGGGTTCTAAATGGCCAAGCTATAGCATCCCAAAATTACCTGAGAATGATAGAGAAGCACTGGGTTCTAAATGGCCAAGCTATAGCATCCAAAAGTTACCTGAGAATGATAGAGAAGCACTGGGTTCTAAATTGCCAAGCTATAGCATCCAAAAATTACCTGAGAATGATAGAGAAGTCTTTGGAATAGTTGCGCAAACTGTATTCGTTGACTATTTCAAAATTTCTTATATGAGATTCGCTGATCCTTGGCTGTGTTTTCGCGCTTGTAGTGACAATTTAGGGTGATATTCTCGAATTTCTCAAGTGTCAAAATATTTCGAGGATGAACGGTTTAATTTGCATACCTGGATATTAAACTGATATTATCAGTCTATATAATGATTTGAGAATATCAATAGATCTTGTAGATTTGAGAACAGAGCCCTCAGAAGAATATTGGGAGTTAATTGGCATGACTGGATTAGAAATGAAACTATAAGAGAAATTACTCGAGTGCCATATATGGATGAGATCATGGTGAGGGGTACGTTATTCATATCTGGGGAAAAGCTGTTGCATTTACAATGAAATAGCGTTACCTATTCAGAATCACCCTATTGGAAACAGAACATTTGTGAACTTTTCAATCCTTGACAATATCCTCAGATGGTAAAACAGTGCTTGTAAAAATACTTCAAGAAGTCAAGGATCCCGTGGAAGTCCCAATTAAAAATGATTGTTATTTTTCAAGTAATATTATTATTATTATTATTAATATTATTATTTGCTAAGCTGCAGCCCTAGTTGGAAAAGCAGGATGCTATGAGCCCAGGGGCTCCAACAGGGAAAACAGCCCAGTGAGGAAAGGAAACAAGGAAAAAATTAATTGTTTTAAGAACAGCAGGATGCTATACAGGGAAAACAGCCCAGTGAGGAAAGGAAACAAGGAAAAAATTAATTGTTTTAAGAACAGCAGGGGCTCCAACAGGGAAAACAGCCCAGTGAGGAAAGGAAACAAGGAAAAAATTAATTGTTTTAAGAACAGCAACAATCTTGAAATAAATATTTCCTTTATAAACTATAAAATCTTTAACAAAACAGGGAGGAGGAGAAACAAGGGAGAACAGTGTGCCCGAGTGTACCCTCAAGCAAGAGAACTCTAAGCCAAGGCAGTGGAAGACCATGGAATCAGCTCTTCAGCAAAGGATGACTTTATTGACTCCCAAGATGAATCTAGATAGAAAATGCTCTTGAATGAATGGGATGGGATGGATGTCAAGCAATTTTGAAGTAAAAAAAAGTAGCATATCTTAACTTGGCAATGAGGGCAATGGACATTTTGGTTCCCTTCGCAGTTACGAATTTTTGTGAAACCGGCTTCTCAGCATTCAGATCTCCCTGGACAATTCTATCCTGTTCGTAATACTAGGCAAGCAGTTAATTCTAATAGCCAGGCCTTCTCCATCATGAGGCTCAATACTACGCAGTACTCTAGAAGTTTTATTCCAGCTGTTACCAAGTTGTGGAATGATCTTCCTAATCGGGTAGTTGAATCAGTAGAACTTCAAAAGTTCAAAGTTGGAGCAAATGCTTTTTTGTTGACCAGGCGGACATGAGTCTGTTTATAGTTTATTTATGACATATTTGTTTTTGATGTTGTTAATAGTTTATATGTGACATGTCTGTTTTGACGTTGTTACTTATTTTAGAATGATTTATTGTTAATTTGTTCTCTTCATTTATTTATTTCCTTATTTCCTTTCCTCATTGGGCTATTTTTCCCTGTTGGAGCCCCTGGGCTTATAGCATCTTGCTTTTCCAACTAGGGTTGTAGCTTGGATAGTAATAATAATAATATTCAATCTGAAATTGATGTGGAGAAATCGACTGGATGTGTCAGATAAAGCACCATTCCATGTTTTGGTTGCCAACTTCTCTGACTCGGTCGGAAGTTCGAGTTCTGCTCGCAGCTCACAAACGTTCACCACCGAGAGTGCCAGAGTTGACAGGTTGGCCTTTTTTTAGGCCAAAAAACCTGAAGTTTGGCCTTTAGCAAGTTTATGAAAAAAGTGGGCCTTAAATACTGTATTTTTGGCTTTTTTTCTAACAATGGGCTGGCCTTTTAAAGCTGTGGTTGATTAGAAGTTGGCCTTTTCTCGTTTAGAAAACATGGCAACCCTGTCACTGTCCTAGTAAGTTAGGAATGGGGGTTTTTGGGAACTTATACAGTAGGTCTACTTGCTGAGTTTTCAGGAGCCCTTGTCTGGCCCTCCATGGTGCTTGCTTGGGTGGAGAGGGAGCTTGGACTCTTGTCATAAGTATGCATGATCGGTTTCTAGGAAATTGTTCTGTCCCTTACCTCTGCCGCTCATGAGTAACCTTTAAACTTTTAGATATCTCACAAGATTCGTAAGAGAATGTCATGATGCCCATATAACTATTTACTTTTTTATGTGATTATTATCATTAAACACAAATGTAAAAACTAAATTTAGTGACTTATAATCTAAAAAGGTCGAATCAAAGTTATATTGTGGAATAGTTGTAGCCGTTTATATTATTTCTCAAAATTTTCTTATAATATATATTGTTTTCTATTATATTATCTTCTTAGGTATTCATATCAAAAGTAAATTCAAGCCATCAACATTTGTGAAGGTTATACCGTCTTCTAATAGGACTTGTGATAATGATCATTTCGCCAGTCGAGTGAAGGGTGTATGGAACCATATTGGGAAATTCACTTGGGTCTAGCTAGACTCGTCCATTTGCTCAGAA
>NC_090725.1:69851397-69853897 GCF_036898095.1 Palaemon carinicauda
GAATCAGGCTGTGAGCAAATCATAAATGAAGCTACTCACAGGTCTGGTAATTGCTTGGACCTTGTATACACTGACTCCCCTGGCGTTATAACTGGTAAGGTTGGTTCTCCTGTCGGGACATCTGATCATGCCTTGATTTCATTATTAGTGAAGACTGAGCAGCCTGTCCCTGATATATCATATTCTTGTAAAATTTATATGAAATCCCAAGCAGACTGGAATGGAATTTTACATGATCTTTTGTGCTTGAATTGGTCACAATTATATAATAGTGTAGATCCTGTTGTCCCTTTGAATGAGAATCTAGTCAACATAATTGATAGGCGTATCCCTTCTCGTGTGCTAAGGTACCGAGTGAAGGACAAACCGTGGTTCAATGATGATTGTAGACGTGCTTTTTTGGAGAAGCAGGAGGCCTATCAACTTTGGAAGGGTAACAGATCAGATTTGACCTGGAACAACTATACTCAGCTTCGAGCTTTTGCTCAGAGAGTTTATGCCTCAACTGAAAAGGAGTACAATTTAACCATAAAAGAAACACTTTCTGGTACAACTCAGGAACATAAATGGTGGTCTACCCTTAAATCTGCACTCTTTGGTGTAGATGCAACAGTTCCTCCTTTACTTAAACCAGATGGCTCAGTCAGTCACTGTCCAAAGGAAAAGGCAACCCTTTTGGCTGATGTTTTTGACAGTAAACAGAGTAATGAAAAACTTGAACTTCCTCATTCCTGTTTTCCTGAGGCTAAACTAACTAGTTTAGCTTTTCGATCTCGTGAGATTAAAGCTCTGTTGATGGACCTTGATGCTTATGGAGGTGTAGACCCAAATGGTATTTTTCCTTTGTTTTTTATAAAGACAGCAGATTTCTTAGCTCCAAAGTTATCTGTTATTTTGCGCAAGTTAGCAAGAAGAGGAGCTTTTAGCACTAGTTGGAGAATTGGTAATGTTACTCCTCTATGTAAATGTGTTTGTGGTAGCTCAAGTCCCACTGATTACCGCCCAATTTCCATAACTCCCATATTATCTAAAGTTTTTGAACGTCTTCTGGCAAAACGTCTTAATAGGTTTGCTGAAGGTAATCATCTACTCCCTAGTTTGCAATTTGGTTTTCGTAAAGGCCTTGGAGCATGTGATGCCCTTCTTACAATCTCCAATGCTGTACAGAAATCCCTTGATTGTGGTCGGGAAGTTCGTATGATTGGCCTTGATTTTAGTGCTGCCTTTGACCGTGTTAATCATGAGGCCCTTGTTTTCAAACTGAAACAGTTGGGAGTGGGTGGGTCGTTTCTTAGCATTATTATTGATTTTTTAAGTAATAGATCTCAAAGAGTTGTTGTTGATGGGCACCATAGTGATTATAGGAATGTGATATCTGGTGTTCCACAGGGTAGTGTTCTTGGCCCATTACTTTTCATACTATATACACATGACATGTGGTTTGGCCTAGAAAACAAGCTTGTTGCATATGCAGATGATGCTACTCTCTTTGCATCAATTCCATCCCCTGAATGTAGATCTAGGGTTGGTGAATCCCTTAATAGAGATTTAGCTAGAATTAGTGCATGGTGCAAATTATGGGGTATGAAGTTGAATCCTAACAAAACTCAAAGTATGATTGTAAGTAGGTCAAGGACGGTGGTTCCTCAACATCCGGATCTCAGTATTGATAATGTTTCTTTAAATATGTATGACTCTTTCAAAATTTTAGGTGTGATTCTCGACAGTAAATTTACTTTTGAGAAACATATAAGGTCTGTGTCTTCTTCAATTTCACAAAAAATAGGCTTATTGAGAAAGTCTTTCAAGATTTTCGGTGATCAATCTATTCTGAAGAAGTGTTTTAATTCTTTCATTCTACCTTGTTTTGAGTATTGTTCTCCTGTCTGGTCTTCAGCTGCTGATTCTCATCTTAATTTGTTGGACAGAAACTTACGGTCTATTAAATTTCTTATTCCTGATCTAGATATTAATCTCTGGCACCGTCGTTCAATTAGTTCATTATGTATGTTGCATAAGATTTTTCACAACTCTGACCATCCTTTACATTCAGATCTCCCTGGACAATTCTATCCTGTTCATAATACTAGGCAGGCAGTTAATTCTAATAGCCAGGCCTTCTCCATCACGAGGCTCAATACTACGCAGTACTCTAGAAGTTTTATTCCAGCTGTGACCAAGTTGTGGAATGATCTTCCTAATCGGGTGGTTGAATCAGTAGAACTTCAAAAGTTCAAAGTTGGAGCAAATGCTTTTTTGTTGACCAGGCAGACATAGTCTTTTTATAGTTTATTTATGACATATTTGTTTTTGATGTTGTTGATAGTTTATTATATGACATGTCTGTTTTGACGTTGTTTCTTATTTTAGAATGATTTATTGTTAATTTGTTCTCTTCATTTATTTATTTCCTTATTTCCTTTCCTCACTGAGCTATTTTTCCCTGTTGGAGCCCCTGGGCTTATAGCATCTTGCTTTTCCAACTAGGGTTGTAGCTTGG
>NC_090725.1:69856397-69866397 GCF_036898095.1 Palaemon carinicauda
TATATATATGTATATATATATATACATACATATATATATATATATATATATATATATATATATATATATATACATATATATTATGAGAAATATCTATGGATGTTCCCTTAATGTATTATATAATTCAATCTACTTTTACGTTGATTTCATATGATATGGTAGTCTAATTGAATTTTAATATAAGATTATAACAGGAAAGGCAATATCAGTATAAATACCAGAAATACAAATATTATTATATACACGCCATACCATATTATGGAGAAATAGATACTATTAATCTTATGGTCAAATTAAGGACCTTCAATATCTATTTTGATGTAGCTTTTTGATCAATATTTATGGTCGATAATTGGAAATTTCCTTAGAATTCGAAATAGAAGGTCGCCATTTTGTGCATGTTGAGGGCGAATAAAAAAACAATAATACTCTTTTAAACTTAGTCACATACATACATTTACCAAGGCACCTCCCCCAACTTTGGGGGGTAGCCGACATCAACAATGAACAAAAACAAAAAGGGGACCTCTACTCTCTACGTTCCTCCAGCCTAACAAGGGACTCAACCGAGTTCAGCTGGTACTGCTAGGGTGCCACAGCTCATCCTCCCACATTATCCACGACAGATGAAGCTTCATAATGCTGAATCCCCTACTGCTGCTACCTCCGCGGTCATCTAAGGCATCGGAGGCAGCAGCAGGGCCTACCGGAACTGTGTCACAATTTAGGAAAATTAGTGTATAGTCTGCTACTCTGATGCAAGAGATTCTTTATTTTGTTCTATATTTATCTAGAAATGACTGCTATTTGATTATACTGTATTTGCCATAACTTTTCGTTAGTGAACACATATCAAACATAAACAACAAACTAAAAAGGTGTGGGCTTGGTGAGTCTACCTTTAATGTTACCACAAGAAAATTTTATCTATTATGGAAGATATTTAAGATATGAATAGGAATAATTATCGTTTTCCAAAAGGCGTAAAATATGTTAGAAATTGTTGAATGACAGAAAGAACGTCAATGTGAAAACTATGTTTTAAGGATAAAAATATTTAGGTAGCATGTATATTTATATATGTAGATATACAAATATTCCAGTATCATATATATATATATATATATGTATATATATATATATATATATATATATATATATATATATATATATATACATATATATATCCAAATAAGCCATATATTTTTGCTACATTAATGTCTGGATTCTCTTAACGACCTCGGGATCAGAGCCCCAGGCGAAATCACACAAAGACAAGAGCTTGTGACCGGTCCGGAATCGAACTCTGGTCCGGCAAACTTATAGAGACAGTGACTAACCCACTTGGCCGCGAAGAAAGATTGAAAAATATGAAAAAACACGTCTAAATGTGCAAAAATTTATCATATATATATATATATATATATATATATATATATATATATATATATATATATATACATATATATATATATATATATATATATATATATATATATATATATATATATATATAAATTGATAATATCTAGATATATATTTATTCAGCTTAAATTTACGGGAGACTGTGTTTGCATTGATCGCCATACCACTAACACCTTTGTAACAAGTTTCTTCAATTTTTCCTTATACAAAATTGACGCAAACCATCTCACATAATTTAATCTTCCTCATGTGTTCAACTATTTAATTGACAAAATGTAAATATTGTATTTTGTTATTTTAAATGAAAGTTAGAAAAAAAATACCACCAACACCCCGAATCTTCCCAAGATGGCGGCGGTCTAGACGCATGCGTCACCTTTGGCGAATATGGGTCACACGCCATCTAGCGGTAGGATATCTATGCATAACACATGGAATTTATTTTAAACACTTCAAAAGTCAGCGATTCATTTTATTCGTTGGTGTATTATTGATTATCGCAATTAACTCCTGCGGACGACGAGAGAAGAAATAAATCCTACGAGTTTGGTTTATATTAATATTATGGTTATTGAATTATAATTCCAGATATTTAGGTATATAGTTTATACATCTACCTCAATTAAAGGGAATACGAATTCTGAGCAGCGAAGAAGACCAGTTAAGAAAGCTTGATTATTATTATTATTATTATTATTATTACTACTACTACTACTACTACTACTACTACTACTACTGGTATACGCTACCCCCGTCCAAAATAAGGATATGAATACTCCTTCTCTCCCTACCTGACGGACAGAAAGAGACCGATTAGTTATACGTTTAGCAATGCCTCTGAGCATGATTGGATATATATATATATATATATATATATATATATATATATATATATATATATATATATATATATCAATCATCGGACATTTACTCTTTATTATATAGGGGAGATCATTATTATTATTATTATTATTATTATTATTATTATTATTATTATTATTGGATCTAGAATTTTTGGATAATCTTTTGAATAGCTATCGCTTACTTTTAAATATTTTATGATTCATATCAGCAGTAGGCCTACGTCTAAACGGTATTAGATGAAACCAAAATATGTCGTTATCTCTAAAAATTCATAGAACGGCTGTGGAAAATGATAAAAGTTTATATATAGAAATAGCAATCTTTATTATCATTAGAAATAATTTTGAAAGAAATTTATATAAAAAAGGAGGATTGATTAGGAAAAAATGGTCTCTAGAAATAGATTTTTAAATGACGAAAATCAGTTGAGAAACTAAAAGGTAGATTAAGTTTGCAATGACCGTAAAATAAGGTTTTTTTTTATTTTTTTTTTTTTTTTTTTTTTTTTTTTTTTTAAATAATTTTTTTTTCTAAAATAAGTTTTTTTTTTTAAATAAGTTTTTCTTCTAATAAGTTTTTTTTTCTAAAATAAGATTTTTTTTCTAAAATAAGTTTTTTTTTTTTTTTTTTTTTTTAACGGTGGTAAGTCACACCCCTTAATTTTAATGGCTTTTGCCTTTCATTTTTTCATGTTTAATAACTCGAAGTTTTCTTTGAGAACAAACTAAAGACTGACCATCGGTTGCTGTGGCCTGATTGATAACGTCTCTGGCTGGTGTTTGCCAGTCGCGGGTTCGAGTCCCGCACAGACTTGTTAGTGCCATTAGTGTTTGCAACCTTACCATCCTTGTGAGCTAAGGGTTGGGGGGTTTGGGGGAGCTTATAGGTCTATCTGCTGAGTCATCAGCAGCCACTGCCTGGCCCTCCCTGGTCCTAGCTTGGGTGGAGAGGAGGCTTGGGCGCTGATCATATAATATATGGTCAGTCTCTAGGGCATTGTCCTGATTGCTAGGGCAATGTCACTGTCCCTTGCCTCTGCCATTCATGAGCGACCTTTGAACCTTTAAACGTGTAGTCGAATCGTTTGAATGTTACGAGAACCGACTAGTGCTTGCAAGTGCTTTTCCGTAAGTCCACTCACATGACGATTACGTCTTAATTTTGAGTGCCTTTGCTTGTTTATTATTCCTCTAACATACTTTATCATTTTCAATTGGCACTCTTGATCAAAAGTTCAAAGTTGGAGCAAATGCTTTTTTGTTGACCAGGCGTTGTTACTTTTTTTTAGAATGATTTATTGTTAATTTGTTCTCTTCATTCATTTTTTTTCCTTATTTCCTTTCCTCACTGGGCTATTTTTCCCTGTTGGAGCCCCTGGGCTTATAGCATCTTGCTTTTCCAACTAGGGTTGTAGCTTGGATAATAATAATAATAATAATAATAATAATAATAATAATGATAATAATAATAATAATAATAAATGGGGTTACCGTTTATATCATAAGGATAATATGCTTACATACTTTAAAAAAAATAATAATAATAATAATAAAAAAAAATCTCAAGATGAATCCATCATTTGCTAAAATAAGAAAGAGTATATTGATAGAGGAAAGAAGGATGAAATAATGAGTATTCTAATAGAAAAATAATCTAGATGCAAAACGTAGTAATACAAAAAACAAAAATTAGAGTTGGTATTTTATACTCCATTATGAAAGTATAGAAATATAAATGGGTAAAAAACTAATACGTAAAGGATTTTTCTCTTAACAGTACCTTAATAAATAATTATACTAATTCCCTAATATCGCAAGAGGGTCTGCCCCTCTCTTTTATTCTTCTCCTGTACTTCTCTTTCTCCCTATTTCCTTAATCTTTCCCATCCCGAGTACCTGCCTTTGAGCTATAAACTGGATTGTATCCAGGGGTACTCTTCCTTTCCCCATTTTCCCCACTTCCCTATCCTTATTATTATTATTATTAGTACCTTAATTAATGCAACCAAATCCTTAGTTTATGTAATACCATGGTACGGAAGCAATGACATATTTCGCAAGACCATTAAATGTGGAACCTAGCAACGAAGTCTGCATTCGAGAACTCAGCCGGAGATTGCCAAATAGTGGCCCGGATGAACAGACCCATCAACAAAATGCCAAATAGTGGCCCGGATGAACAGACCCATCAACAAAATGCCAAATAGTGGCCCGGATGAACAGACCCATCAACAAAATGCCAAATAGTGGCCCGGATGAACAGACCCATCAACAAAATGCCAAATAGTGGCCCGGATGAACAGACCCATCAACAAAATGCCAAATAGTGGCCCGGATGAACAGACCCATCAACAAAATGCCAAATAGTGGCCCGGATGAACAGACCCATCAACAAAATGCCAAATAGTGGCCCGGATGAACAGACCAATCAACAAAATGCCAAATAGTGGCCCGGATGAACAGACCCCTCAACAAAATGCCAAATAGTGGCCCGGATGAACAGACCCATCAACAAAATGCCAAATAGTGGCCCGGATGAACAGACCAATCAACAAAATGCCAAATAGTGGCCCGGATGAACAGACCCCTCAACAAAATGCCAAATAGTGGCCCGGATGAACAGACCAATCAACAAAATGCCAAATAGTGGCCCGGATGAACAGACCCCTCAACAAAATGCCAAATAGTGGCCCGGATGAACAGACCCATCAACAAAATGCCAAATAGTGGCCCGGATGAACAGACCCATCAACAAAATGCCAAATAGTGGCCCGGATGAACAGACCCATCAACAAAATGCCAAATAGTGGCCCGGATGAACAGACCCATCAACAAAATGCCAAATAGTGGCCCGGATGAACAGACCCATCAACAAAATGCCAAATAGTGGCCCGGATGAACAGACCCATCAACAAAATGCCAAATAGTGGCCCGGATGAACAGACCAATCAACAAAATGCCAAATAGTGGCCCGGATGAACAGACCCCTCAACAAAATGCCAAATAGTGGCCCGGATGAACAGACCCATCAACAAAATGCCAAATAGTGGCCCGGATGAACAGACCCATCAACAAAATGCCAAATAGTGGCCCGGATGAACAGACCCCTCAACAAAATGCCAAATAGTGGCCCGGATGAACAGACCCCTCAACAAAATGCCAAATAGTGGCCCGGATGAACAGACCCCTCAACAAAATGCCAAATAGTGGCCCGGATGAACAGACCCCTCAACAAAATGCCAAATAGTGGCCCGGATGAACAGACCCATCAACAAAATGCCAAATAGTGGCCCGGATGAACAGACCCATCAACAAAATGCCAAATAGTGGCCCGGATGAACAGACCCATCAACAAAATGCCAAATAGTGGCCCGGATGAACAGACCCATCAACAAAATGCCAAATAGTGGCCCGGATGAACAGACCCATCAACAAAATGCCAAATAGTGGCCCGGATGAACAGACCCATCAACAAAATGCCAAATAGTGGCCCGGATGAACAGACCCATCAACAAAATGCCAAATAGTGGCCCGGATGAACAGACCCATCAACAAAATGCCAAATAGTGGCCCGGATGAACAGACCCATCAACAAAATGCCAAATAGTGGCCCGGATGAACAGACCCATCAACAAAATGCCAAATAGTGGCCCGGATGAACAGACCCATCAACAAAATGCCAAATAGTGGCCCGGATGAACAGACCCATCAACAAAATGCCAAATAGTGGCCCGGATGAACAGACCCATCAACAAAATGCCAAATAGTGGCCCGGATGAACAGACCCATCAACAAAATGCCAAATAGTGGCCCGGATGAACAGACCCATCAACAAAATGCCAAATAGTGGCCCGGATGAACAGACCCCTCAACAAAATGCCAAATAGTGGCCCGGATGAACCGATCAATCAACAAAATGCCAAATAGTGGCCCGGATGAACAGACCCCTCAACAAAATGCCAAATAGTGGCCCGGATGAACAGACCCATCAACAAAATGCCAAATAGTGGCCCGGATGAACAGACCCATCAACAAAATGCCAAATAGTGGCCCGGATGAACAGACCCATCAACAAAATGCCAAATAGTGGCCCGGATGAACAGACCCATCAACAAAATGCCAAATAGTGGCCCGGATGAACAGACCCCTCAACAAAATGCCAAATAGTGGCCCGGATGAACAGACCCCTCAACAAAATGCCAAATAGTGGCCCGGATGAACAGACCCCTCAACAAAATGCCAAATAGTGGCCCGGATGAACAGACCCATCAACAAAATGCCAAATAGTGGCCCGGATGAACAGACCCCTCAACAAAATGCCAAATAGTGGCCCGGATGAACAGACCAATTAGCAAAATGCCAAATAGTGGCCCGGATGAACAGACCCATCAACAAAATGCCAAATAGTGGCCCGGATGAACAGACCCATCAACAAAATGCCAAATAGTGGCCCGGATGAACAGACCCATCAACAAAATGCCAAATAGTGGCCCGGATGAACAGACCCCTCAACAAAATGCCAAATAGTGGCCCGGATGAACAGACCAATCAACAAAATGCCAAATAGTGGCCCGGATGAACAGACCCCTCAACAAAATGCCAAATAGTGGCCCGGATGAACAGACCCATCAACAAAATGCCAAATAGTGGCCCGGATGAACAGACCCCTCAACAAAATGCCAAATAGTGGCCCGGATGAACAGACCAATTAGCAAAATGCCAAATAGTGGCCCGGATGAACAGACCCATCAACAAAATGCCAAATAGTGGCCCGGATGAACAGACCCATCAACAAAATGCCAAATAGTGGCCCGGATGAACAGACCCATCAACAAAATGCCAAATAGTGGCCCGGATGAACAGACCCCTCAACTAAATGCCAAATAGTGGCCCGGATGAACAGACCAATTAGCAAAATGCCAAATAGTGGCCCGGATGAACAGACCAATTAGCAAAATGCCAAATAGTGGCCCGGATGAACAGACCCATCAACAAAATGCCAAATAGTGGCCCGGATGAACAGACCCCTCAACAAAATGCCAAATAGTGGCCCGGATGAACAGACCCCTCAACAAAATGCCAAATAGTGGCCCGGATGAACAGACCCATCAACAAAATGCCAAATAGTGGCCCGGATGAACAGACCCCTCAACAAAATGCCAAATAGTGGCCCGGATGAACAGACCCATCAACAAAATGCCAAATAGTGGCCCGGATGAACAGACCCCTCAACAAAATGCCAAATAGTGGCCCGGATGAACAGACCAATCAACAAAATGCCAAATAGTGGCCCGGATGAACAGACCAATCAACAAAATGCCAAATAGTGGCCCGGATGAACAGACCAATCAACAAAATGCCAAATAGGGGCCCGGATGAACAAACCAATCAACAAAATGCCAAATAGTGGCCCGGATGAACAAACCAATCAACAAAATGCCAAATAGGGGCCCGGATGAACAGACCAATCAACAAAATGCCAAATAGGGGCCCGGATGAACAAACCAATCAACAAAATGCCAAATAGGGGCCCGGATGAACAGACCAATCAACAAAATGCCAAATAGGGGCCCGGATGAACAAACCAATCAACAAAATGCCAAATAGTGGCCCGGATGAACAAACCAATCAACAAAATGCCAAATAGTGGCCCGGATGAACAGACCAATCAACAAAATGCCAAATAGTGGCCCGGATGAACAGACCAATCAACAAAATGCCAAATAGTGGCCCGGATGAACAAACCAATCAACAAAATGCCAAATAGGGGCCCGGATGAACAAACCAATCAACAAAATGCCAAATAGGGGCCCGGATGAACAGACCAATCAACAAAATGCCAAATAGTGGCCCGGATGAACAGACCAATCAACAAAATGCCAAATAGGGGCCCGGATGAACAAACCAATCAACAAAATGCCAAATAGTGGCCCGGATGAACAGACCAATCAACAAAATGCCAAATAGTGGCCCGGATGAACAAACCAATCAACAAAATGCCAAATAGTGGCCCGGATGAACAGACCAATCAACAAAATGCCAAATAGGGGCCCGGATGAACAAACCAATCAACAAAATGCCAAATAGTGGCCCGGATGAACAGACCAATCAACAAAATGCCAAATAGTGGCCCGGATGAACAGACCAATCAACAAAATGCCAAATAGGGGCCCGGATGAACAAACCAATCAACAAAATGCCAAATAGTGGCCCGGATGAACAAACCAATCAACAAAATGCCAAATAGTGGCCCGGATGAACAGACCAATCAACAAAATGCCAAATAGGGGCCCGGATGAACAAACCAATCAACAAAATGCCAAATAGTGGCCCGGATGAACAGACCAATCAACAAAATGCCAAATAGGGGCCCGGATGAACAAACCAATCAACAAAATGCCAAATAGTGGCCCGGATGAACAAACCAATCAACAAAATGCCAAATAGGGGCCCGGATGAACAGACCAATCAACAAAATGCCAAATAGTGGCCCGGATGAACAGACCAATCAACAAAATGCCAAATAGGGGCCCGGATGAACAGACCAATCAACAAAATGCCAAATAGTGGCCCGGATGAACAGACCAATCAACAAAATGCCAAATAGGGGCCCGGATGAACAAACCAATCAACAAAATGCCAAATAGTGGCCCGGATGAACAGACCAATCAACAAAATGCCAAATAGGGGCCCGGATGAACAAACCAATCAACAAAATGCCAAATAGTGGCCCGGATGAACAGACCAATCAACAAAATGCCAAATAGGGGCCCGGATGAACAGACCAATCAACAAAATGCCAAATAGGGGCCCGGATGAACAGACCAATCAACAAAATGCCAAATAGTGGCCCGGATGAACAAACCAATCAACAAAATGCCAAATAGTGGCCCGGATGAACAGACCAATCAACAAAATGCCAAATAGTGGCCCGGATGAACAGACCAATCAACAAAATGCCAAATAGTGGCCCGGATGAACAGACCAATCAACAAAATGCCAAATAGGGGCCCGGATGAACAAACCAATCAACAAAATGCCAAATAGTGGCCCGGATGAACAAACCAATCAACAAAATGCCAAATAGTGGCCCGGATGAACAGACCCATCAACAAAATGCCAAATAGTGGCCCGGATGAACAGACCCATCAACAAAATGCCAAATAGGGGCCCGGATGAACAAACCAATCAACAAAATGCCAAATAGTGGCCCGGATGAACAAACCAATCAACAAAATGCCAAATAGGGGCCCGGATGAACAAACCAATCAACAAAATGCCAAATAGGGGCCCGGATGAACAAACCAATCAACAAAATGCCAAATAGTGGCCCGGATGAACAAACCAATCAACAAAATGCCAAATAGTGGCCCGGATGAACAGACCAATCAACAAAATGCCAAATAGGGGCCCGGATGAACAAACCAATCAACAAAATGCCAAATAGTGGCCCGGATGAACAGACCAATCAACAAAATGCCAAATAGTGGCCCGGATGAACAGACCAATCAACAAAATGCCAAATAGTGGCCCGGATGAACAAACCAATCAACAAAATGCCAAATAGTGGCCCGGATGAACAGACCAATCAACAAAATGCCAAATAGTGGCCCGGATGAACAGACCAATCAACAAAATGCCAAATAGTGGCCCGGATGAACAGACCAATCAACAAAATGCCAAATAGTGGCCCGGATGAACAAACCAATCAA
>NC_090725.1:69871397-69886397 GCF_036898095.1 Palaemon carinicauda
TTCGTTTCATACATTTTTATACATCCGTCCATATTAAGTATGAATATTTTTCTATTTAATGATACCAAAAGATACTGGGTAATTTTTTTTTTTTTTTTTTTTTTTTTTTTTTTGTATTCCTGTTACATTTGCAATCAGTATTTCATGTTACCATATAAGTTTAGTGTTATGAAAGAGAGAGTCGATAGGCATATGGGATGTTTGATTTCAATTACAAGCTTTTGAACGTATGTGGCCTATTAAATTCGCCTCTCAAATCCTCTTGTTTGGCAATGGTAGGCCTATATTTTTTGGGCTCAAGCCATGTCGTCCTGATGGAAGGTTCCTTCAGTAGCTTCCTTTGGATATATATAACTACTAAGAACGGAATATATCCAAAGGAAGCTACTGAAGGAACCTTCCATCAGGACGACATGGCCATCTCACCCAAAAATAGATTTTTCACTTCGCTTAAAATACTTTTTTCGTCTTTTTCGTAAATTAGGAGTTTTGTGTTTTGTCTTATTATTTAATTTTTATTGTAGATATTAAGTATTCCATTTTTTACTGTGAAAGATAAGACTGAGAACCTGGACTTCATTTAAGATTTAAAAGATGAAAGAATATGGAGTAAGTGCGATTGCATTTTAAAGTAATTCATTGTCAATAGTAAGTTACTTTTTTTTATTGTATTAATAAGCTATACTATAAAAGTTTTTGAAAATGTGTCAAATGGAGTTTAGCAGTCGAAGACAGATTTTTTTTTTTTTTTTTTTTTTTTTTTTTTTTTTTTTTTTTTTTTTTGTAAAGGAAATTATCCTTTACTTTTTGGAGAAGGAATAAAGTAAAATCTGACGGTGCAGTTGCACACTCAAATAATTCCTATTCAAATTTAGATTTTTTCCAGCATAAGTGTAGTGAATAATGGTCTGTTGCTCTCACTGAAAAAGGTCATAATGTCCTTCCCTTTTCCACATATGTTTATCAAGGTATCTCTGTTGGTCCTCCTGAGATGATCCTTTGGTTTGTCTCCGAGGGTCGTTGTGTGTTATGGCAACTCAAGGTGTGTGGTATGATCTAAATAACCATGAGGAAATCCATTATTAATAGTGTTATGCTTACACTGTCATCATCACCATCGCCCTTTCTCTGTTAGAACAAGTTATTACTCCAATATACTATAGTCCATTTCTTTTAGCGATGCATATTTGCACCGACTCGCGGCGGTGCCCTTTTAGCTCAGAAAAGTTTCCTGATCGCTGATTGGTTGGAATTATCTCCTCCAACCAATTAGCGATCCGGAAACTTTTCCGAGCTAAAAGGACACCGCTGCGAGTCGGTGCAAATATGCATCGCTAAAAGAAATGTACTAAAGTGATGGAACAAATAAATGTTTATTCTGCTGGGAATGTTTACATACTGTTCTGGAACTATGTGTAAATGTTTAAAAGCTATACCTTAGTTAAGTAAAAAAAATTTCTCTGCAATGAATGTATTTTTTATAGAAATTTTCATAAATTTTCAATACATTTTCTTATTAGTACTAAGCGAGAGGTATTTTGAAAGTTTTGAAAGGTGTTAATTTGAATTTATATGAAAATAAGAAACTAATTACTGATTATGCAGTTATATAAGCCATGGATGAGTGACAATGAAATGTAATGTTTTGAGAAGGCTGTGTAGTCAGGTTAGCCTGCTGAAGGTCAAAGGTAGGTTTAGTCCATCGATACAAAATTTAATAGCTTGTAGAAATCCCGGATGTAGGTTTGCAGACAATCATAGAAGCTAGCTTTTCTAGTCTCACAGAAATATTTCCATTTCTTTCATACCAATGTGTTCATTTCTTTTACTAAAGAGAGTCATTCAAAATCTGAATTCAACAGACGTTTTAGTGTCCTTTTTTATCAGGTGATCATTTTGTATATGTAAATATTCCATATCATTTAATTTTAATCATAAGGTAAAATGTACCTAAGTTACCAATATACACCTGTCCTTATTTAAACGGAACTGGAAGTTCTTCCCTTCCTGGAATACTGGGAGAATGTTGCTGGCAGGATAATTCTTAAGGGGCCTTTTGGTTTACCAGTCTGACGACTGATAAATATTCAGCAGGGCAGACTACGTGTCCGCAGTGACCTTCCTCATAGAGTTTAACCCTTTTACCCCCAAAGGACGTACTGGTACGTTTCACAAAAGCCATCCCTTTACCCCCATGGACGCACCGGTACGTCCTTGCAAAAAAATGCTATAATTTTTTTTTTCATATTTTTGATAATTTTTTTTCGAAAATTCAGGCATTTTCCAAGAGAATGAGACCAACCTGACCTCTCTATGAGAAAAATTAAGGCTGTTAGAGCAATTAAAAAATATATACTACAAAATGTGCTGGGGAAAAAATAACCCCCTGGGGGTTAAGGGTTGGAAATTTCCAAAGAGCCTTAATGCACAATGTGTAGCTCTGTGGTCATCTGCTATCTAAACACTTTGTTTTAATTTTAGATACTCTTAATGATTAATGATTATGCATTTCCAGAGCTATGGTATATTGCATGTAAAACGTAATAAAAAAACATTTAGTAAATGGGTTTGCCTCTGGATATAAAACTAATTAATGTGATTCAGCCAGTTGTATTAAAATACCACCGGAAGTTTGAAAAGAAACTGAGTTGAAACCTATGTTCCTTTTTTTATATATTCTAAATGACAATTCAAGGTGAATAAACTACGTAGATTTGTGCTTGTTTTATTGCCTTTGTTTGTATTTACGGTTTCATTTGATGTGAATATCATATTCATTACATGATTCATGTAGGCCTATTCTTGTAAAGTTATGCTTTCCTTTACTCGTTACACACACACACACACACACACACACATATATATATATATATATATATATATATATATATATATATATATATATATATATATGAGTATGTATACATATATATATATATATATATATATATATGAGTATGTATATATATATATATATATATATATATATATACTGTATATACATTTTATATATATATATATATATATATATATGTATATATATACATGTATATGTGTGTGTATAAAGATTATAATTATACCGTTTGGTTTGTAGTCGTATAGCTATGGATAAACCCAAGGTCTGGATAAACCTATGTGGGGAGTTGTGAGAGTCTCGAGTTGATGGGAGTCGTTAGGCTTAAGTCTGGAAAGGGTTAGGCTTATCAAAGAGCTGATGAAATTCGCCACACCTTGCTAGTTTCACCTTTCATAATAGTATTCATCCCGTTCGAGAATCATTGGACTAGCAAGGCGGTCTTGAAAGTTAACAAACATATTTTGTGTTGATATATGTATATGCATATGCATATGCTAAGTATTTGTAACACGCATTATATATATATATATATATATATATATATATATATATATATATATATAAATATGTATATACACACACACTCATATATATATATATATATGTATATATATATATATATATATATATATATATATATACATACATATATCACACACACACACACACACACACACATATATATATATATATATATATATATATATATATATATATATATATATATATGAAAATGAATAGTATATTTTGTGTTTACGTCGTTGGAAAATTTTATCACCTTTGAAATTTGGACTTTCCTTTAACAACTTAGAAAATTATATCCCTAGAGGTTTTAAATAGAAACAAATCACAATAGCCACAACACTTGACACTCAGAAGGCATACGATACTAAAACCATCACATCATCATAATGGTGTTGAAGTACACCTTCCTATTTGCATTAGAATTCCATTGCTGGAAGGAGGTTCCGAACTCGTGTATACAATACTTATTCAGAATCTTTCAACGTCCTCCCTCATCTAATTCCAGTCAACGGTTTCCCATCTCTGATGAATAAAGATGGAAATGCTCCGAGAGCTGTGGTTGGGACTGGTTTAGCACAACCTAAAACCAGTTTGAGCCAGTTTCAAGAGAGAGAACAGAGGAGGTTGGATCAAACCTTCTTTGTAAGGGAGGAATTTCTTGAGTTTCTTATTTTCATACAAACATTATACTGGTTTACACTATATATATATATATGTGTGTGTGTGTGTGTGTCACAAATACTTAGCCAATGCATATACATACATATATAAACACAAAATATGCTTGTTAACTTTCAAGACCACCTTTTGAGCTTTGGTATTTGATTATAGCTGAAAATTAGAGTTGTCAACATTTTCTTTGCTCCCATAGGCTTATGTTAAATTGTATATTATGTAGTTTTAGACATCCCGCCCCTCACAACCTCAGTTCTTTTGTTTCTGAAAACTCTTACTCACTACAGTAGTTGTAGACAAAACAATAACAATATATTCATTAGATGATGAATTTATAGATAAGCACTACCACAAAGTATTTTTGATATCCCTAATGAATATAGTTGACAGTCACAACCATCAAAGTTTCTTATTTTCATACAAAAATCTATTATACTGGTTTACACTATATATATATATATATATATATATATATATATATATATATATATATATATATATATATATATGCACATAAATAAATCTTGAATATATATCATAAATAAACACACAAACACACACATATGCAGTATATATATATATATATATATATATATATATATATATATATATATATATATATATATATATATATATATATATAGACACACACACACACATATATATATATATACATATACTAATTATTTTGGTTTGTGTAATTGTTACATTATTCTTTGTATTGTTACAAATGGCCCTTTCTGTATTTTCTTGAATAAATCTAAAGGGAAACTGTGTTATGGTTAAGAAAGTTAAATCAAGTCCCGGTTTTTTTTTTTTTTTTTTTTTTTTTTTTTTAGGAAACCAACTGACCTCTGAATGCCATAGCTGCTAAAATTGGACTGTTGCCGATTTCAGTGTTATCAAGAATCCAGTTTCTTTGTCAGTTTTATAGGACGGAATCTCTCGCACCATACTATTGGCCTATATGGTAAAGCCAGTTTCTTAGAGGTGCCACGACCCATTGGCAAACATTTCATGCTCTAATGAATTATGTTCGATCTCAAAGGAGCTCTGCTAAAGAAGGAAATGTATGGAGACATGTAATCTATCAGACATCCTGCTTAGGATTTAATCCTGTAGGTGAATAGAATAACAAGGACGTGAAGCACACAAAAAAAAAAAAAATCTGACGCCGTCGTTTTGTTCAATAGTATTGCTACTACTGTATAATAATAAAATAAAGAGGGCTTTGAAAATACTGTGGCACCTCTTGGAGACCTATTATTATGTAAGAATTGTGTCGATCGATGTGGGTGTGGGGTTATGTAAAGTATATAAAGAATGGGGAATAAGGATAAAGGAACGACTGTATGAAATGTAAAGTATATAAAGAATGGGGAATAAGGATAAAGGAACGACTGTATGAAATGTGAAGTATGCAGGTCGGGTGGTTATTCGAGGTTAAGGACCCATTTTTAGATGCGAATAAATGTTGAAACTTTTAAGGGAAGGAGATATTTTGAGGGGCAAATAACAGCAAATATTCAGGAGTATCTTTCCTTTCTGGGAAACAAACACCAAAATTGGCATATATATCCCTTGGTATCGCTCTTTTGATAGAATCCACTAGCAATCTAAAACTTCAAGAAGAGAGAAATATTGCATTTCCCAATAAAATCGCAAAAACTTGTCCTATTTGAATGATCTTGTTGTCAAATCATACATTTTTTTCCCATGTAGAATGTGAATATTGACTTACGCACTAGGTTCCTTGTACCAAGAGATCAGATATCAACTCACAACCATAGCACACATGATGGCCCCACTGCAGTGAAACTCAGCTTGGGGTTCAGTATCAACTGAATAATTATTCAAAGTACCCAAATAATTAGATAAGTATCTCAAATGCTATCTAATAAGCCCGGCATCAGTTAGCTACTGTAGATTATATATAGTTTAACATAGATGTTTAGTTAAGGTAGGTTTACACCTACACACTTTTTTTCTATGGGCTAATAAGATTGAAATTAAGGCGAAGGGAAAAGTTAAGGAATTAAAACCTATTTAAGATATTTTAGTGATACTTCTTTCTACATCAACAAACCATGGCAGAGTCATCGATTTCAAGAAAGCCCTAAAGTACCTTTTAATTCATGTTCCATTGAGCTTGACAAATGCAGATGGTATAAAAAGAAATGTTTTAGAAATTGACCTGATAGTAATGCAACTAGAGAACAGTACACCTAATCCTACAAACCCATTAGAATTTGCCGACAGACTATCAGCAAATAAAAGTGTTGCTGCTTATGGGGTTGACTTCATGACATTGATTAGCATATTTAAAACGTATCCCAACATATTTAATGGGTGCTTTCAAAAATCCCAAAAGGTTACAGGCGACTGATATTGTTGTTGGTGATTACATACTTAGATCATCAAATTCGTTGAGAGAGATAGACATTAAATGACACCCAAAACAATATTACGATCAGTGCAATCAAAGTTTTCCTGTGACTTCACTGGTTTCCTCTTCAATATTGAGAACCAAACGAGACTGCTTGACATGATCCTGATTATACTGGTGTCCAAGAAAGAAGGCATCCTTGGAAGTCTTCTTACAAGTGAAGTGGTTTATTTCTCTTCATACCAGAAATGCACTCTCATAACCAATCTGGATACCAGAGAAATCCGAGAACTTAGCACAAAACAACAAGATACTGATACAAAGATCATCGTGCACACACAGCAAGTCTTGACAAATAATGAGTAGTCCAGCCCTGATTCGCTTTCATTCTGGTGACAGATATTGTAGTCCTAACATCATCCCACCAATCATTGACGATGGTGCAAGTGTTGTACTAGAAACTAATACAGGCAAATTTCGTTAGGTCTACAGAATTCGTGACATTGACCTTACACTAGCAAAGAAGACATCACCTATTGCTTTCACACGTTCGTAAACAACGACCACAACTCTTCCTTCATTTGCAAAAGAAAACCAGCCTACTGGAAACTGTTGGAATGGAACTTTTTCTACTCTTCCTTCATTTGCAAAAGAAAACCAGCCTACTGGAAACTGTTGGAATGGAACTTTTTCTACTCTTCCTTCATTTGCAAAGGAAAATCAGCCTACTGGAAACTGTTGGAATGGAACTTTTTCTACTCTTCCTTCATTTGCAAAGGAAAATCAGCCTACTGGAAACTGTTGGAATGGAACTTTTTCTACTCTTCCTTCATTCGCAAAGGAAAATCAGCCTACTGGAAACTGTTGGAATGGAACTTTTTCTACTCTTCCTTCATTCGCAAAGGAAAATCAGCCTACTGGAAACTGTTGAAATGGAACTTTTTCTACTCTTCCTTCATTCGCAAAGGAAAATCAGCCTACTGGAAACTGTTGAAATGGAACTTTTTCTACTCTTCCTTCATTCGCAAAGGAAAATCAGCCTACTGGAAACTGTTGAAATGGAACTTTTTCTACTCTTCCTTCATTTTCAAAGGAAAATCAGCCGACTGGAAACTGTTGGAATGGAACTTTTTCCTATCTTAAGCTATCTTCTGCGGAAGAGCTTCAGGCAGATCTTGGAGAATATGTGGCACTGGTATATGGCATAAAGGGTACTGTCAGTGAAATCAGATATACAATTTTTTTATCGCAAACATACTATATAGAACAAGATCACTGATATGTCATTTCTACAACCATGCCAGCAGACTCTTAGGATAGGCATGCAATTCATTCTAATAGCCAGGCCTTCTCCATCATGAGGCTCAATACTACACAGTATTCTAGAAGTTTTATTCCAGCTGTGACCAAGTTGTGGAATGATCTTCCTAATCGGGTAGTTGAGTCGGTAGAACTTCATAAGTTCAAAGTTGCAGTAAATGTTTTTATGTTGAACTGGCTGACATAAGTCTTTTTATAGTTATATGTGAATAATGTTTTAATGTTGTTAAAGTTTTTCTAAAATATTTTATTTCAATTTTTAATTACTTCTTATATCGTTTATCTAATTCCTTGTTTCCTTTCCACACTGGGCTATTTTTCCTTGTTGGAGCCCGAGGGCTCATAGCATCTTGCTTTTCCAACGAGGGTTGTAGCTTGTCTAGTAATAATAACAACAGCAACAACAACAATAACAATAATAATAATAATAATAATAATAATAATAATAATAATAATACACATTTTTCGAACAAACTTCATTGCTAGAAATGGATGGACAGAATCATCAGAGCTGCGATGGCCTGAGAAGGTTATGGGTGACAATGTGCAAAATCTCTTTTTAGATAATAATTGTAATGACTTTCTAGGCGACAGTGACGGAAGCGATTCAGGAGATTAAGGATAATTGGTAGTAATTCAGGGTAAACAGAGTTTCATGGTACAATTATTAAGGGGTAATATAACGGAAGCATATTTTATACCAAAGCTTGGAACTGTACCAACTGTGTGTTACACGATTGTACATAATTCCTTTTGTATATATCATACTTGTATCTTCGCTCTTCCCTCGCACTAAAAAGAACATGAAAATTCATGTCTGCTGTTTTGCTCTGTAACATTGTCTGTCTCTCGAACATGTTATGTCCTGTTGCCTTGAGGTTTTGTATATAAAGGAGAGCGTTCTATAATAAATTTACTCAGTTGCTTTCAACCTGCCTTTGAGGCACAACCTTCTCTCGGCTCGTCACAGAACTATTCATCGTATTTGTAACTACGGTATTATACAATCTTACATATCGTCACCCTCATAAACTAACTGCCTAAGTCATTTTCTTCACTTGTTGGGAAATAAAAAAAGAAAACTTCTCATTTCTTAATTCTTTATATCATTGTCTTGAGTTTCAATTCACAAATTCTTAACAGAAGAATTTGTGAATTAGAATTTGTTAATTGAAGCTCAACACAATGATATAAAGAATTAGGAAATGAGGTTTTCTTTTTTATATCCAAACAAGTGGAGAATATGACTTTCTCATTTCTTAATTCTTTATATCATTGTCTTGAGCTTCAATTCACAAATTCTTAACAGAAGAATCTGTTAATTGAAGCTCAACACAATGATATAAAGAATTAGGAAATGAGGTTTTCTTTTTTATTTCCCAACAAGTGGAGAAAATGACTTAGGCAGTTAGTTTATGAGGGTGACGAATTATGAACTTTCTCTGAAATTTTCATATTGCCGGAAAGACAACTCTCCCCCGGCCCTCACCATCACGAAAATTTCGGGGTGTGGAGTTGATGCAGTTTCCCTCCCCCCCCCCCCCCCCCTTAAAAATCTTACTAGAAATCTGGTCTTCTGAGGATGACATAAGTTATGTCGAAAGCTCCCGAATAAAGAAGATGATAGCAGCATTGACTGTTTTATTCCTACTCAACTTGCGATTCCCAAGAGGAACCCATCTATCAACTATAATTTTAACAAGATATGGCCGCCAAGGACTGCAACTATTCAGAAAACTAGAAAAAAAAACCGCAATTAAAATAAGGAAGAATGAAGCAGACTTAAATTTTTTTAAAACATGTAAGATCTATGAAATCTTACCCAAATTTTCAATGCCAACCATGAAACAGAATTATGATGTGAATGTTATTTTCGACAAAATTGATTGACGTTTCTGAAATGGTGGTCTATTAAAGACCCCTAGTACTCTCCAACCACTACATTGTTACCTCATTAAATATATTAGTCTTTATTAACTAAACAGGTTAAACTTTTGAGATTATTAAGAATTGGTTTAATGGTATTTGTATTTCTTTATGGAAGAAAATATAATTTTTCTTGGCAAAATATTTTATAATGTAATGGGGAAAATGTATAATTGTTACAGAATAAAACCCACTGTTTTGTGTAAACGAAATATAAATATTGTACTACAATGTATATAAAGTTTTGTCAATAAAGAATAAAAAATATATATATATATATAATTTTAAGTTTTGGCATTAATTCAGGATTCATGCTTTCTGCCAAAGTTATTCTCCTTATTCATGAAATTCTGGTCTAAAAAATTGCATGGGATAAATTTCCCCTTCAGGTGATACCTAGCTCATTTATAGCCTGATCTAAATTATAATTATAGCTTAGATTCATATCTGAAATACTTGCATTCAGATTTTGGTAGATCGGATGTCAGACCATAAAAAATAATAGGTATTATTACATTTAACCACTTCTTATTACTATCTCTCTCTCTCTCTCTCTCTCTCTCTCTCTCTCTCTCTCTCTCTCTCTCTCTCTCGTAAAATAATCAAAATTAGCCATCGCAATAACTTTATAAACACTATTTTAAAGATTGTCTCTGCTTAGTCTAAACGGGTGTAAGGGATGAATTAGAGAACAGAAATTAAAGATTAGTTTAACCTTTTTCTATGGTTAGTGTTTATAAGTAAACAACATGGATTTTGTTTACATAGAAAAACAATAACAGGTACTTTAATGCAGGTGGTTTTTGTTCGAACTTCTTTGTAAGCTACGCTAAATAAACAAAGAAAGTTCAATGGCTTTAAGTTCCTGTTTTATGAGTTAAGAAGCATTTTGTTAGGAAAACGTTATCCGAGGTGCTTGCTTAAATGCAATGTCTTAGACGTATTTAAAACGCACTAATTTTATAAACACTATTTTAAAGATTGCCTCTGCTTAGTCTAAACGGGTGTAAGGGATGAATGAGAGAACAGGAATTAAAGATACGTTTAACATTTTTCTATGGTTAGTGTTCTCTCTCTCTCTCTCTCTCTCTCTCTCTCTCTCTCTCTCTCTCTCTCTCTCTCTCTCTCTCTCTCTCTCTCGTAAAATAATGAAAATTAGCCAACGCAATAATTTTATAAACACTATTTTAAAGATTGTCTCTGCCTAGTCTAAATAGGTGTAAGGGATGAATGAGAGAACAGGAATTAAAGATAGGTTTAACCACTTCTTATTACTCTCTCTCTCTCTCTCTCTCTCTCTCTCTCTCTCTCTCTCTCTCTCTCTCTCTCTCTCGTAAAATAATCAAAATTAGCCATCGCATTAATTTTATAAACACTATTTTAAAGATTGCCTCTGCTTAGTCTAAACGGGTGTAAGGGATGAATGAGAGAACAGGAATTAAAGATAGATATAAACTTTTTCTATGGTTAGTGTTTATAAGTAAACAACATGGATTTTGTTTACATAGAAAAACAATAACAGGTACTTTAATGCAGGTGGTTTTTGTTCGAACTTCTTTGTAAGCTACGCTAAATAAACAAAGTTCAATGGCTTTAAGTTCCTGTTTTATGAGTTAAGAAGCATTTTGTTAGGAAAACGTTATCCGAGGTGCTTGCATAAACGCAATGTCTTAAACGTATTTACATTTTTTCACAATTTTTCACACCTTTCCTAAACCGAAGTCGTGTAGCAATCATTCGAACGGTAGGTCTTTACAGTAACATAGATTTTGTTTACACAGAAAAACAATAACAGGTACTTTAGTGCAGGTGGTTTTTGTTCGAACTTCTTTGTAAGCTACGCTAAATAAACAAAGAAAGTTCAACGTCTTTAAGTTCCTGGTTTACGAGTTAAGAAGCCTTTTCTTAGGAAAACGTTATCCGAGGTGCTTGCATAAACGCAATGTCTTAAACGTATTTACATTTTTTCACAATTTTTCACACCAGCACCTAAACCGAAGTCGTGTAGCAATCATTCGAACGGTAGGTCTTTACGGTAACTGGAACGTTATACCGATACCGGTTCAAAGCAGATTAATACTTGTACAGAAGTCGCTGGACGACTGGACTATCATCAGTAAGTAGAATCAACAGCAAGTGTTGCATACAAACCCAGATTCAACAAGAACGGGTTTAATCCTTTCTTCTTCAATGGTTTAAGAGTAAATTTGAAGTTTTGTGTTTTGTAGAAGGTAAGGAATGGATCAAATTATTGATGTTAGACATTCAAACTAAATGTAAAAAAGATAGGAACACAGCAGTTCTTCTAATTTGTAATTATGTGTATAGCATATGGATAAGCCGTATGCAGAAACTTAGTGAAAATGATACTCTGGGTTTTCTAAGAGGAAGATTAAATTATGTGAGATGGTTTGCGTCAATTTTGTATAAGGAAAAATTGAAGAAACTTTTTACAAAGAAATTCCTGTGTTCAACTATTTAATTGACAAAATGTAAATATTGTATTTTGTTATTTTGAATAAAAGTAAAAAAAAAAAGAATATCTTCTTCCAAGTTTGTTCACGCTTATCGAGAGACGGAGTTGTAACTTTTCACATAACCTTGACTTTTTCCTTGTTGCCTGCAAAATAAGCATTTTTTTACACTTATAAAATGAGGGTATCCGTTAAATCAAGTCCCAAATCTCGTTTAGGCCGACTAGTTTAGCTCATATACAAAAGTTTAGCCAGGTTTTGTTTTCGCTTTTAAATTAGTTACTGTGATTAACAAAAGAAAACAAAAAATAAAATCTTGCTCATCTAATGATTTTATTTTTCTAAAGAAAAAGTCTTCTTTCCCTTAGTTTTTTTTTTCTATCTTTTACTTTGAGGATTACAAACCATTTTTCTCACGTTTTTTAGTTTTCTACTGAATACTGTTATAAAGATTTTAATAATTCTTGAGAGATAACTGACAGTAAAAAGAGCCTTCTTGCCCTTATTTTTTTTTTCTATCCTTTACTTTGAGGATTACAGACCATTTTTCTCACGTTTTTAAGTTTCTACTGAATACTGATATAGAGATTTTAATCATTCTTGAGAGATAACTGACAGAACATATAACCCGAATAAACGAAATTACTTTTAAGTTTCTATTGAATACTGTTATAGAGATTTTAATAATTCTTGAGAGATAACTGACACAAAATATAACCTTAATAAACGAAATGACTTAACAGCCCGGAAGAATCTGCAAGAATTTGCATTTTAACATGTTGATTTGCATTTTAACATGTTGGAAAAAATCCTCTCCCCACCAGTTTTAAGTTCATGATACGTCATTCAGTGGGGCATCCTCTGGTGGGCATCCTCTGGTGGGCATTGGCAACCTAACGTCAGTTTAAGACTGCAGGTCTCGTGTGGTGCAAGTGTCAAAAGTTTGCAGTTCTTTAAAGCACTTACTTGGACGCTTTAAAGCACTTACAGTACTTGGATACGTTATATTCTGGACGTCTTATTACAAAAAGAGTTAGTATTGGATTATTATTTTTTGGATTTGTTTCAAAACACAAACGCTATTGCATGTTGTGTGCAAAAATCGCAGGAGTCTGCGATATTCAAATGCAAAATGACATATATTTGGGATGCATAGATAGCTCTTCTCTCTCTCTCTCTCTCTCTCTCTCTCTCTCTCTCTCTCTCTCTATATATATATATATATATATGTGTGTGTTTTTAACACATACACATATACTATATACATATATGTATATATACATATATGTTTATATATACAGTATATATATATATATATATATATGATTCTATATATTTGTATAAATATACAGTATATCTACATATATGTACATGTTGAGTGTTTTTAGATATATAAATATATATATATATATATATATAATATATATATATATGTATATATATATATATATATATACCACTCATATTTATATACAGTATACACACGCACACACACACACACACACACACATATATATATATATATATATATCCATATATTTATGCATACATATTTATATATGCATGGGACCAACCAGTAACTTGTACACATTCATCAGTAACCATTTTAAGTTTTAACATGTTACCTAAACAATCATTTATTAATATTAATCATAAATATACAACTATGTAATGGAGGATATATATATATATATATATATGTATGTATATATACATATATATATATATATATATATTATTCACCGTTGCTAGTTCACTGCAGGTCAAAGGATGTGAAATGTCCGCCTACACTCAAGTTTACGGTCTTTCTATGCCAGTCTATACCAGCATACTTTCTTAGCTCGCCTATCCATCGTCCTCTCTTCCTTTCCCTTCTTCGTTTGCAATATCTAGGACCCATTCTGTTATTCTTCTTTTTCATCTATTATATGTCATTTTTATTATATGTCTTGCCCGTGTTCATTTATTTTTTCTAAAATGTTGTAAGGATATCTTCTACTTTAGTTTGTTCCCGTATCCGTGTTGCTCTTTTTCTGTCTCTTAGTGTTATTCCCATCATTATTCTTTCTACTGTTCTTTGAGTTATAACTAGCTTTTGTTCTAAGGGTTTAGTAAGGTTCCAAGTTTCTGATGCATAAGTTAATATTGGTTGGGCCATTTGATTAAAAACATTTCTTTTTAGATAAAGTGGCATTTTAATTTTCATAATCTCATTTTGTTTAACAAAATATCTCCACCCCATTCTTATAGATTTTTATTTTCGGTCTCATGTCCTTGAGAAATACTTGCTGTCTGTCCTAAGTATATCCTAAGTATATATATATATATATATATATATATATATTCATTAACAATCTCTAGAGGTTCATCTATGAACCTTTTTTGTTGTCGGTCAGCATTTTCATTGAATATTATATTTTCAGTCGTACATTTATGCTTTCTCTATTGAAAGCTTTTATAATCTTTTGCAATTCCTCCCATGATTCACTGAAAAGAACTATGTCATCTGCAAATCTCAAATTTTTAACATATTCCCTTTAATGTTAATTCCTACATTTTCCCAATCTAAATTTTCAAAAACTTAATAATTTAGGAGAGATGGTGTCTCTCTGTCTAACTCAATAAGTCGAAATTTTCTCACTATTTCTATGTTTTTTTAGGATGTTGTACTTCCCGTATGATATACTTTCAAGTGTTCTAACACAAGATTCATCTATTTCTTGTCTTTGAAGGGCTTTTATTGCTATTGAAGTTCTGACAGAATCAAATCTTTTTCATAGTCGATAAATGCCATACATAGTAATTTGTCATTGTTGGTTTTTTCATTAGCTGGTAAA
>NC_090725.1:69891397-69898897 GCF_036898095.1 Palaemon carinicauda
GATCGCTGATTGGTTGGACAAGATCATTCTAACCAAACAGCGATCAGGAAACTTTTCCGAGCTAAAGGGGCACCTCGCTAAAAGAAATGGACTATAGGTGCATCCTGGGTTTTGAATGAGCTTCCGGCCCCAACGCCCAATGAATATATTGTTGGTGAAGTATCCTGGCCCGAGTTTCGCTAAGGAAATGATTAGATGGTATGATGAAGTTTAAAGTATCAGGGCCTACTTTACCGATCCTTTCTTTTCTTTTTCATCGGTCAAGTTAAAGGAGACAAATGGTGGGGCATGAAGAAAAACAATCCTAAACCGTATGAAAATGAAAAAGGCAATCCGAAAGTTTAGTTCGTTTAAACTTTTGTTAATTATATCTGTGGCCTGATTGGTAGCGTCTCTGCCTGGTGTTTGCCAATCTGGGGTTCGAGTCCCGCTCAGACTCGTTAGTGTCATTAGTGTCTGCAACCTTACCATCCTTGTGAGCTAAGGTTGGGGGGGTTTGGGGGAGCCTATAGGTCTATCTGCTGAGTCACCAGTAGCCACTGCCTGGCCCTCCCTGGTCCTAGCTTGGGTGGAGAGGAGGCTTGGGCGCTGATCATATAATATATGGCCAGTCTCTAGGGCATTTTCCTGCTTGCTAGGGCCACTCATGAGCGACCTTTAAACCTTTCCCGCGCATGAGCCACCATTAGATCGAGTTGTCCTTGTGAAAACTAAAGGTTGAAAGGTTGTCTGGAATATAGCTATTTGCAATTTCCAGACGCAAAATTTCCCCCAGCTCTTAAATAATGCTCAAAGAGCGAATGGTCGAAAAGGTTGGCTTCTCATTTTTTTTGGTACATGGAAACACGAGTTCAATTTGCAATATACACGATTTTTAAGGTTACAGGAAAGTTATGTTACATGCAAACACTCGCAGGCTTTGTATAACATATGCAAAGGTATTTTCAATTCACCTAGAGCTCAGTTTTCGTTACAGGTAAAGTTTCAGAAAAAAAACATTGTTTTCAATAACACAGACACACACATGCATATATATATATATATATATATACATATATATGTATGTATATATATATACACAGTATATATATATATATATATATATGTATACAGTATATTATATATATATATACATATATATATATATATATATATATGTATATATATATGTATGTATGTGTGTGTGTTAGTGAACGCAACCCGCCAAATATGACACACACTCCCACTTACACACCCCTCTATCACTAGGATTTGACTACTCCCTCTCACTTCTACCCGATGGACGGGGAGAGTTTAGCGTGATCGGAATATATATATATATATATATATGTGTGTGTGTGTGTGTGTGTGTGTTTTCTTCCCCATAAGAGGTGAATGGCTTCAGAGGTTACCCAAAACACGTGCTACCTATAAGTCCATTTCTTTTAGCGATGCAGATTTGCACCGACTCGCGGCGGTGCCCTTTCAGCTCGGAAAAGTTTCCGGATCGCTGATTGGTTGGACAAGATAATTCTAACCAATCAGCGATCCGGAAACTTTTCCGAGCTAAAAGGGCACCGCTGCGAGTCGGTGCAAATATGCATCGCTAAAAGAAATGGACTATAGGACTTTGTAAACTTGCTACTTTCAATTATTGCCTTCTGGAATTGGGCCCAAGTTATCAAACGTGTATGGGCTTTCCATTCCATTCAGCGTACTAATTAATTATGTAAAGGATGCATGTCATATTTAGATCTGTAGTTCATTACTTGGTGAAAGTATCCCATTATGTCTCCGTGCCATCCGCCAGTTTCTAAGCAGAAATTTAGATAATTAGTTTGCAAAATAACAGATAGCAACGGAATTTCGCTCAGTTACGTGCTTTAGCAGGCTTATCACATAGTTGCTTCACTGCTGATAGTTGATTTACTATATGTATATACTGTATATATATATATATATATATATATAAATATATATATATATATAATGGGCCCCCTAGAGATTGTAAAACAAGCAGGGAAAGAAAGGGAAGACGATGGATTGACGAACTAAGAAATTTTGCGGGTATAAGCCGACATGGAAAGACCAATAACAGAAGCGAGTGGAAAGACATGTCTGAGGCCTTTGTTGTAACTCGAATGCTGACGATTACACACACACACACACACACACACACACATATATATATATATATATATATATCATAGATATATTGGTAAGTTTATATTTACATGCAAGGAAAAACTGCTAGTTGGATTAAGTTAAGATTCATTGAATTCAAGGAAAAATTGTTTCCATTCTCTGGGGGGTACATCACTGAACACAACTTTCCTATTGTCTGTGTGTACATATTTGTATGTATGTACACACAGTAGAATGATTTAAAACACACAATATTCAGTGGCAAAGCAGAAATATACTACGCATACTGTACATATATCAAAGGCCCTAGAAGGTCGCACTTGATGGTCCAGAAGGCCATATGCGGCCTTAAGGCCGCAGGTTCCCCATCCCTGGTCTAGCCTACTCTTTATTTATTCTCCTCTGTCCTCATACACCTAACAACACTGAGATTACCAAACAATTCTTCTTTACCTAAGGGGTTACTGCACTGTAATTGTTCAGTGGCCACTTTCCTCTTGTTGAGGGTAGAAGAGACTCTTTAGCTATGGTCAGCAGCTCTTCTAGGAGAAGAACACTCTAAAATCAAACCATTGTTCTAGTCTAGTCTTGGGTAGTGCCATGGCCTCTGTACCGTGGTCTTCCACTGTCTTGGGTTAGAGTTCTTTTGCTTGAGGTTACACTCGGGCACGCTGTTCTGTCTTGTTTCTTTTCCTCTTGTTTTGTTGAAGTTTTTGTAGTTTATGTGGGAGATATTTGTTCTAATGTTGTTACTCTTCTTAAAAATTTTTCCTTGTTTCCTTTCCTCAATGGGCTATTTTTCCTGCTGGAGCCCCTGGGCTTATAGCATCCTGCTTTTCCAACTAGGGTTGTAGCTTAGCAAGTAATAATAAATATTATATATATATATATATATATATATATTTATATATATACATATATATACATTACATATATTATATATATATGTATAGGCCTATATATATACATATATATATATATATATATATATATACATATATATATATATATATATATAGTTGTGTTTAGTGGATCATGTGAGGAATTCCAAAAGATGATATCCAGATTTGAATAGAGAAAGCAGAAATGTAGGACTGAAAATGAATATGAGTAAAACTAAGATAATGTTCAATGAAAATGCAGAGACTACAAATAAAAGTTATGGACGAGCCTCTGGAGATTGTTAATGAATATGCATACTTAAAACAGACAGTTTATGTTTCCCCAGGACACGAGAATGAATTTAAAAGAAGGATAAGCATGGGATGGAGAGCAAACTGAGATTATGAAATGTAGAATGCTCCTTTCTCTAAAAAGAAAAGTATTTAATGTGATGATCCTACCAATATTATCTCATGCATCAGAAAATTGGAGCCTTACTAAAGCCTTATAACATAAGCTAGTTACAACTCAAGAACTATGGAAAGACTTATGATGGGAATAACACGAAGAGACAGGAAAAGAGCAACATGGATACAAAAGCAAACTAAATTAAAGAATATTCTAACAACTTGTAAGAAAAAGAAATGGTACAGGACATGTAATGAGAATGACAGACAATAGATGGACATTAAGAATAACAGAATGGGTCCCTAGAGATTGTGAAAGAAGCAGAGGAAGGAAGAGAAGACAATGGATCGACGAACTATGGAAGTTTGGAGGTGTGGACTGGGACAAAGGGACTATAAACAGACACAAGTAGAAGGACATGTCTGAGGCCTTTGTTCTGCAGTGGATTAGGATCGGCTGCTGCTGTTGCTCTGATAATGATGATGTACTGTATATATATATATATATATATGCATGTATATATATACATATATACATACATATATATATATATATATATGTGTGTGTGTCTATATACATATGCATGTATATATATATATATATATATACACACATATATAAGCTGTATATATATATACAGTATATATATATATATATATATACATATATATGTGTATATATATAATATATATATATATATATATATATATTAAAAATATGCACGTTTATGTGTTATAAAGCATGAGGAGTACAACGCACACCTGTGCTTACTTTCCATATGCTTTATGCTTACATATATTCATGCATTCAGACACAGAAACATACTAGATTCTCTTGCGCTGCTTACAAGCTCGCATGCTTGCTTCATTAGATGGTCTAGGACGTGTACAGTAATACCTGCCACGGATGCACAAGTTGGGACCGAACATGCGCTCTGCATGCTTAATGAGCAGTTCAAGTAACCACTTAAGGAAACAATGAGAAAATATGCGCACTTTACTTCAAAACTTTTATTTTTTTTTAGACAGGAGACGAGAACTCCTCTAGTTCAAGTAGTTTGCAAAGCCATAGCATTGAATGTTTGCATAGTTCAGTGTATGTGTTGTATCCTTGTGTCAGCAATATTCAATACCATAAGGTTAAATTTCGAGCACATATTGCTATATATATATTTTTTAAATTGCTCTAACAGGCTTAATTTTTGTCCTAGAGAGGTCAGGTTGGTCTCATTCTTTTGGAAAATGCCTGAAGTTTCTCATAAAATTATCAAAAATATGTAAAAACATGTAAGAGCACATTTTGCTATATATATATATATATTTTTTAAATTGCTCTAACAGGCTTAATTTTTGTCCTAGAGAGGTCAGGTTGGTCTCATTCATTTGGAAAAGGCCTGAAGTTTCTCATAAAATTATCAAAAATATATAAAAACATGTAATTAACAGTGTTTTGCAAGAATGTACCGGTACGTCCTTTGGGGTGAAAGGGTTAATTCATATGACAATTTAATCTGAATCACTGAAATAATTGTGAAATAGTGAAGAAAGATTTGTTATTTGCACCAGTTTATGATAATCATATTTAGACAGAGGCTAAGGGGAATCAAATAGGTAATTTTGAACTGATGCATCAGTTGGGGAACATAAAAGATATTGGTGGGAAGTATAGGTTGACGGCAGACAAGAAATGAGATAGGCGTATTTTGGCGTTATAATTTACAACTTGGAACTATTTGATTCTTAACTGGAAAGATAAGCAAAATAAGATTTTTACAATTTGGAACTTTTTGATTCTTAACTGGAAAGATAAGCAAAATAAGATTTTTACAACTGGGAACTTTTTGATTCTTCACTGGAAAGATAAGCAAAACAAGATTTTTACAACTTGGAACTTTTTGATTCTTAACTGGAAAGATAAGCAAAACAAGATTTTTACAACTTGGAACTTTTTGATTCTTAACTGGAAAGATAAGCAAAATAAGATTTTTACAGCTTGGAACTTTTTGATTCTTAACTGGAAAGATAAGCAAAACAAGATTTTTACAACTTGGAACTTTTTGATTCTTAACTGGAAAGATAAGCAAAATAAGACTTTTACAACTTGGAACTTTTTGATTCTTAACTGGAAAGATAAGCAAAACAAGATTTTTACAACTTGGAACTTTTTGATTCTTAACTGGAAAGATAAGCAAAACAAGATTTATATAACTTGGAACTTTTTGATTCTTAACTGGAAAGATAAGCAAAATAAGATTTTTACAACTTTGAACTTTTTGATTCTTAACTGGAAAGATAAGCAAAACAAGATTTTTACAACTTGGAACTTTTTGATTCTGAACTGGAAAGATAAGCAAAACAAGATTTTTACAACTTGGAACTTTTTGATTCTGAACTGGAAAGATAAGCAAAACAAGATTTTTACAACTTGGAACTTTTTGATTCTGAACTGGAAAGATAAGCAAAACAAGATTTTTACAACTTGGAACTTTTTGATTCTGAACTGGAAAGATAAGCAAAACAAGATTTTTACAACTTGGAACTTTTTGATTCTGAACTGGAAAGATAAGCAAAACAAGATTTTTACAACTTGGAACTTTTTGATTCTGAACTGGAAAGATAAGCAAAACAAGATTTTTACAACTTGGAACTTTTTGATTCTTAACTGGAAAGATAAGCAAAATAAGACTTTTAGCTCACATAATGAGAACGAAGGCGTTCTCCCAATTCGTTGTTTCCTTCTACTGCTGGGAACTCTCCTACCGCAAATGCTCTTACTGGTTCTAATTTGTACTCATTTAAGGTGGATAATTGTTTGTGAGAGACGGTTTATTATAAATAAATAGTATATTCGTAAGTATTCTGTAAATATTGCGTTAATGGTTTCATACTCATTATTGCTGTAACAGAAAAATTCGAAATAAGATAAGAAAGCCATTCGTAATTCATGTCGTCTCCTGGAGCTTCCAGTTAATCTTTTTTACGGTTTTTTATAAATAAATAGTATATTCGTAAGTATTCTGTAAATATTGCGTTAATGGTTTCATACTCATTATTGCTGTAACAGAAAAATTCGAAATAAGATAAGCAAGCCATTCGTAATTCATGTCGTCTCCTGGAGCTTCCAGTTAATTTTTCTTTTCTGTCCAGGTTCTAATTTGTACTAATTTAAGGTGGATAATTGTTTGTGAGAGACGGTTTATTATAAATAAATAGTATATTCGTAAGTATTCTAAATATTGCGTTAATGGTTTCATACTCATTATTTCTGTAACAGCAAAATTCAAAATAAGATAAGCAAGCCATTCGTAATTTATGTCTAATATATTCGTAAGTATTCTGTAAATATTGCGTTAATGATTTCATACTCATTATTGCTGTAACAGAAAATTTCGAAATAAGATAAGCAAGCCATTCGTAATTCATGTCGTCTCCTGGAGCTTCCAGTTAATTTTTTCTTTCTCTCCATCTCGTCAGGTGGAAACTTACCTTCAGACACAAGATCTGCGCAAAAGTGTCCATCTCGTCAGGGGGAACTTACCTTCAGACACAAGATCTGCGCCAAAGTGAAGAGTAAGAAATAACAATGAAGAAAGCTCTGCATTTCTGTGCGGCACTCGCCTTTGTACGAACTTCTTCTGCCCTGATATGTTTCCAGTGCAACAACTGCAAAGTTGAGGATCATACCTGGTCCAGCTGCCTAGCCGGTTTTGATGTCTGCATGGTGAGTTTGCTCTCAACATTTTGCCTCATTATTTCTAGTCGGTAGTTTTCACCTCACTCGTGATTCTGTCATGCACTTCTACACTGATTATATTTTGCATTGAAATCAACCAGTATCACAATCTAATCTAGTTTTACTGTTTTAAAGCTGTTGTAAATTCTTTGCCTCATTATTTCTAGTCAGTAGTTTTCACCTCACTCGTGATTCTGTCGTGCACTTATACACTGATTATATCTTGCATTGAAATCAACCAGTATCTCAATCTAGTCTAGTTTTATTGTTTTAAAGCTGTTGTAAATTCTTTGCCTCATTATTTCTAGTCAGTAGTTTTCACCTCAGTCGTGATTCTGTCGTGCACTTATACAC
>NC_090725.1:69903897-69911397 GCF_036898095.1 Palaemon carinicauda
ATCCAATTTTGAAGTAGAAGAATAAACAAAAGTCCTTTTATTTTGCTACTAGCCGGTCTCCATATACTGATAAACAAATAGTTACAGAGTAAAATGGATAGAGAGCGGTTAGTAACAACTACCCTCATAGCTCTATGGCCATGCGGTTAGTTGTTTCAAACCGCTCTCTATCCATTTTACTCTGTAACTATTTGTTTATCAGCATATTTGTATAATGGAAGAATAAATTGGTAAGTCGTCACAGTGTGTTTCAACTACTCTTTCCCTCATACACATGAAGGGGGAAATCTGGAGGGTTGCAATGGGTGCAGGGGGGAAATGACAGAAAAAAGGTTGGGAACCACTGATCTATGGAATAGATCATCTAATAGATTGATCACCGAAAATCTTAAAAAGACTTTCTCAATAATCCAATTTTTTTGTGCAATTGAAGAAGAAGCGGATCAAATCTGTTTCTCTAAAGTAAATTTGCAATCAAGAATCATGCATGAAATTTTAAAGGCATTGTTGATGGTTAAAGAAACATTATTAATCCAGAGATCTGCGTGTTGAGGAGTCACTGTCCTTGACCTACTTAAAATCATACTTTAATTTTTGTTAGAGTTCATTTAATAGCCTGTTCATCTTTTGTACTTTTCAGCCAAAGGAAAACTCGTCAAATGTTGTGCAAAAAATTTCTGCAACGGGTCTTCTCCCAAAATGGTCAACTTCAGCCTTCTTTGCATATTGTACTTGGTTCTGCTTCTGAAGGTACACACTATTCCATTCTTATAAACTACAAATACTCGTTTTGAATGTATTCTTGTATTACACAAAGAATAATGTACAAAAATAAAATTACTTTTACTTCATGCACTATCTTATAAGTATTTCAACTCTTATTACAAATTTTGTATACTATTACTATTAATTTTTATTTAGAATAATCACTGCTTTAAATTTGGTGCATATTAATTTTAATGATGGTTTTTTTGGGACATAAATCCCAAGCAATTGTATTTGCATTATTCTGTATTTTAAACCCGTGTGCTTTCTTGACTAGATTAATATGTTTTGTATCATTTTTTTCACTGTAATTTAAGTCTATTTCATTATTTGTCGCAGCTTGGACGGGCAAATTGTTTGTATGTTTCGTTTTTTGGAATATATTAGACACATAAGTGTTAATAAATACATTGTTATTCTTATCCTTAAGTGGATTTTTAAAATCCAGTTTTTGGTAAAACAATCGATAAGATGCTTCCAGATGTCGGTACATTATGGAATCAAACTAACACACACACACACACACACACATATATATATATATATATATATATATATATATATATATATATATATATATATATATAAATGTATATATATATATACACACACACACACACATATATATATATATATATATATATATATATATATATATATAAATGTATATATATATACACACACACACACACACACACACATATATATATATATATATATATATATATATATATATATATATATATATATATATATGTATACACACACACACACACACACATATATATATATATATATATATATATATATATATATATATATATGTGTGTGTGTGTGTGTGTATAAAGTATATATATATATATATATATATATATATATATATATATATATATATATATATACAGAAATATATATATATATATATATATATATGATATATATATATACATATATATAAAGTATATATATATACATATATATTTATATATACACATATAAATAAAGTATATATATATATATATATATATATATATATATACAGTATATATATATATATATATATATATGTGTGTGTGTGTGTGTTTGTGTGTGTGTATACATACATATATATACATATATATATATATATATATATATATATATATATATATATATATATATATATATATATACTTTATATGTATATATATACTGTAGGCTATATATATATATATATATATATATATATATATTCTGTATATATATATATATATATATATATATATATACTGTATATATATATATATATATATTATTTGTAGATTTTGAGAAAGCATTTGATATTATTTCACGTAGTATGTTAAAAAAATTCTAAGGCACCATGGGATACCAGAAAAGATTGTAAACATCATAATGTAATGGAAGTTGTTGTAAGGCTATGGTTGATGGTAGTCTTACAGTGGCATATGAAGTCAAGACTGCAGTACTACAAGGTGGAATACAGTGCCTTCTACTGTTTATTACTATTATTATTATTATTATTATTATCATTATTATTATTATTATTATTATTATTATTATCATTATTATTATCATTATCAATATTATTATTATTATTATTATTATTATTACTGGAACCTCTGTCAAGGAAACATGTCCGAGATTAGCTCTGTCAAATTTTGAGAATTTTCCTCGGTCCATGAGCTTCCTCTGCATTATAGTTGATTTCAGGTTATAAGTAAATGTCTAGTGATTGTGCTTTTCTACTGTGAAACTGATTAAATTTCAAATTTTATAGAAAAACGAAAATTTTTCCTTGTACTTCGTGTAAACAAACATGGCTACCGGTTGTCGTAGTGAGCTCGAAATTGGTGAATCTGGCGGTTTCGAGTTCGGAGAAAGTGGTAATTTAGAGATAGGAGACTCACTTGAAGATATTGATTTTGAAAATTTAAATGAAAACCAGTGTCGCATTGATTCTGTTCTCAAGTTCCTGCTCAACTATAATGTTCCAAAGAAAAGTGTATTGCGTCCGAGAAAAAATGTTGCAAGTAAAGCTGATAATCCTGTGTTATTAATTGATGAGCGTGGTGATGACATCCATTATTCAGTCCCTGAGGAACTACGAGAAAGTATGAAAAAAGTAAGTGATATCAATGATTTGCATCCTGGTCTGTTGTTGTATTACCTGGTGAGATTGAATGAATTCAATAAGAAAATACTTCAGAGTGTAGGAGTGCTTCATAAGAAATATAATGAGTTAAAGCTCACACAGTCTACTGCAACATCGAATTTAAAAGCCCCTTATGTAAGTACCCTAGCCTCTGATAATGTTATGACCTTACCTGCTGCCCCTCTAAAAGAATCAAAAATATTAAGCAAGGAGAAGAAACTCGAGACTCGTGTGGATGCAATTGAGCAGAAGGCAAATGCAGATATTATTCTATGCTCCGGTGCAGTAATTGAGGAAGCCATTGAAGCTGCTAATAGTGGCCCTAATGATGATCTAAAGGAAAAAGTAATTTTGGCTATCAGAAATGCTTTTCCAGGAAAAACTGAGGGAGGGGAAATTGTTAGAGTATCCCCTTTTGGTAAAAAGAAAACACACGTCAAGATTGTGTGCTCAACGATTGAAGTGCGTAAGAAGATGGTTGCTTTTGCTCGACGTGAAAAACCAGAAAATATTTATTTCTCTGAATTTTTTACTAATTACGGGAATGGGCTCTTTTACTCATTAAGATCGTTGAGAAATAGATTCAGAGATAAGATTTCTGCTGTATATGTCAGAGATGGAAATGTTTACTATAAACTTCATGAAACTGATGGGTTCAAAAGCGTTCGAACTCAACTAGACATTACAAACTTGGAAAAGAAGCTCACTGGTTCCGGGTGATACTTATATTGAACATTGATATGGTTGATGTTTTTTTTTTCTGATCAACCTCTTCCTATTCTGGATTTCAGTGATGATGATGACATTCCAAGATTTCCGTGTACTTATAAGAATCCTGATAAACTTGCACATGTCCTCACAAAATACAAGAAAGGATCTTTCTCTCTTTTGACATTTAATGTAAGAAGTTTACGGAGAAATTTTGGTAGTTTTGTCTCATTTTTGAGTAATCTGATGTTTAAATTTTCTGTGCTAATTTTAGTAGAAACTTGGCTTTCTTCGAGTGCAGACTGCGGTTTTGATATTGAAGGTTACAAGCATGTTGGGATCCACAGAAATAATTATGGTGGTGGTATTAAGGTTTTTTATGATGAGATGTTTAATGTGGAGATTTTGGGTGATATGACATTCATGAATGATTGTATGGAAGTACTTACTGTGTATCTCATTGGTCTCAACTTGAAATACATCATTTGTTCTGTTTATCGATCTCCTAGCGCAAATCCATATAATTTTAATGAACAGTTTTTCAGTAATGTATTGAACAAGTTTCTGCTGGTGTCAATGTAATCATAACGGGCGATTTTAATTTAAATCTCTTTAATCCATTAAAATTTACATTCATTGATGTATTTATTGCCAATATGCTTAGCTATGGATATTTTCCTGTAATTGCTCTTCCAACAAAGATAAACGATGGTAATAGTGTCACCCGTTATTCTCTGCTTGACCAATTATGGGTTAACTTTAAGGTAGGTTCAGATCATGACTCTGGCATTGTAACATTTCCTCTCACTGACCATTTTCCTATTCATTATATGTTTAATAATGATTGTCAAGGTGATTATAAAGTGGTTGTATCTAGGATGATTAACGAAAATACCATCTCGGTTTTTGTGTCCTTAATGTCAGTTGCTGGTTTTGCTCCAGTATTTAACTGTGATAATGTCCATGAATCCTTTGATATGTTCTGAGAAAAGCTATGGAAGGTATATAAGTCATCGTTCCCCATTAAACGTAAGAGAATTAAATCTAATAAGATAAATGCACCTTGGATGACGCCTGATCTTAAGAAATGTCTGAAGAAAAAATATAAGTTATTCGATTCTTATCGTAGGGGTTTGATTCGGAAGAGACAATTCATAATATATAAAAAGGTATTAACTTGGTTAATAAACAAAATGAGAATGAAGTACTATCATGAAAAATTCGAAAAGTGTACAGCGAATACAAGAAAGACATGGTCAAATGTGAACGAAATACTAGGGCGTAAGAGACAGGTTTCTACGCGTAGAATTGTAACTGATGCAGGAAGAATGATGGAGGGACTTAGTATGGCAGACTACGTTAACACTTACTTTACAAATGTAATTTTACAAATTACCGATTCTCTTCCTCGGGACATAAACTTTAATTACTTGAGTACTCTCGATCGTGTACCGAACTGCTGCTTTCTATTACCAACTGACGAAGTCGAGGTTGTTACGATATTGAGAGAGATGCCCGACAAGGGAAATAGTTTAATGGATATAAAACCAAGCATACTCTTATTGATACCCGATGTTCTTGGGAAAATTATTGCCTATTTGTATAATTCTAGCGTTCTTAATGGTATCTATCCAAATTCATTGAAAACTGGTCGAGTAATTCCAGTCTTTAAGTCTGGTGATATATTGAAAATTTGCAATTACAGACCTATAACAAATCTCCTGAATATTAATAAGATTTTTGAGTTGCTTACCTATAAACGCATGATAAAATTTATTGATCAATTCAATATTCTCTCAGATCTCCAGTATGGGTTTCGGAAGGCGAAGAATACTACGCTGGCTATTTTTAGACTGACTAGCGACTTATTACAGACTTATCATGAGAAGTCCTATACAGTTGCCTTATTTCTCGATCTGAGTAAGGCTTTTAACAGCATGAATAGGACACTGCTTTGTGAAAAATTATTAATTTATGGATTTAGAGGGGTTACAAATTTGTTTTGTCATCGTATTTGTCCGATAGAGAGCAGTATGTAAACATTGGCGACTATAAGTCTAGCATTAGACCAATTGAATTTGGAGTTCCTCAGGGATCTGTTTTGGGACCATTATTATTCAACATTTTCATAAATGATATAGTGAAAGTCGGAAGCGCTAAAAAGATTTTATTTGCGGATGATGCTGTATTTTACGTCACCGACAGTTCGTTTGATTTATGTATTGAAAAGGTAGAAACATTCATCGCCGATCTTTCAGAGTGGCTTCGGAATAATAAATTAGTAGCAAATGTAAATAAAACAAAATTAATGATGGTTACGCCAAGACCTATTAACAATCTCCCTGATATATATTTTAATGAAAGAAAGTTAGAGTGGGTCTCAAGTATAAAATATTTAGGAGTAACTATTGATAATAGGCTAAGTTTTGCTCTTCAAGCAAGTGAAATAAATAGGAAAATAAGTAAAATGTATGGTGTTTTTTACTCCCTATCATCTCTAGTGCCGCAGAGAACGTTACTAACAATTTACCAATCACTAGTCTACCCTATCATAACCCAAAATATCTTAATCTGGGGGGGAATTTCTGAAGCCAACTTGAGCAGTATTAAGGTGATGACGAATAACATCCTTCGGTGCATTCTGAGGGTTCAGCGCGACGAAAATAATATTCCTTTATTGCGTGTAAATGATATGTATAAGACGTTAGCATTGCTTAAATTTAATGACCTCTATAAGTACCATGTATTAAAATTTCTGCACCTAGTTCTGTATAAGAATACTGAATTATTTGGAATACATTATATGCCTTTGTTGCCCACGCACACATACACAACAAGAGGTAAAAGACTAAATCTTCCGGCAGTTCGTTTGGAAGTGGAAAAGAGGTTTGTCATTTTTCAGAGTTGTAAGCTCTTCAACGAGCTGCCCGATGATCTTCTGGAACCCCAGACGGACTATTCTCTCAAAGTTAGGTATAAGCGTTTGGTTTTGTCTACCTATTAGTATTTGTTCGGTGATAGAATTGACTTTGTGTGTTTTCAGCCTCATTTTCAAACTTGTTATTTAGTTATATGCAATGAGTCAAGATTCAAGAATCGCTTTAATTTTGTAATTAGTAAATGAAATCCTCAAGTGGTGAATTGTTTTTATATGATTCTGTATGTTAGCCATGTTTGTTTCTCTGCTTTAATGTTTATATTTGTAGTTGGTATTTCAAATAGTAAATAACTTCAAGTATTTATTGCAAAGTCTATTTTGAGATAAATAATGTAGTCCTTTTATCAAGTGTTATTTTAATAATGTCAAAATGTTACTTTTAGTTATATATGGCATAGCAGGGAAAACCCCTATTGGCTTCTTACTGTATGAATGTACATAAGAATAAATAAAGTGTAAAGTGTATTATTATCACTTGCTAAGCTACAACCTTAGTTGGAAAAGCAGGATGCTATAAGCCCAAAGGCTCCAACAGGGAAAATAGCCCAGTGAGGAAATGAAACAAGAAAAATTAGATATTTTAAGAACAGTAACCATATTAAAATAAATATTTCCTATAAAAGCTATAAAAACTTGAACAAAAAAGATAGAATAGTGTGCCCAAGTGTACCCTCAGCCAAGATAACTCTAACTCAAGACAGTGAAAGACCATGGCACAGAGGCTAAGGCACTACCGAACTAGAGAATAATGGTTTGATTTTGGAGTGTCCTTCTCCTGGACCTAGAAGAGCTGCTTACCATAACTAAAGAGTCTCTTCTACCCTTACCAAGAGGAAAGTGGCCACTGAACAATCACAATGCATTAGTTAACCCCTTGGGTGATGAAGAATTGTTTGGTAATCCCAGTGTTGTCAGGTGTATGGGGACAGCGGAGAAT
>NC_090725.1:69916397-69923897 GCF_036898095.1 Palaemon carinicauda
CGTCACCTTTTTGGCGCAATTTGTCCTGAACCTAAATTTCTAGATTGGATTTTTTTATCATGTTACAACAGAATGACTTTATTTTTCCTAATCTTAAATTACCAGCAATTGATTTTATTAGTCTCAGCGCCTTCCTACCAGGTGGTTTCCCTTTTTGGCTCTAAACGTTCACGTCTGGAACTACATTCATTCGCCCGCGAGTTTCTCCTCTCCCTCCAATTTGACGTAGCCGTAGGTGGAGTCAAATGGCGGGAATTTCGATTGATCGGGTCGAAATTCCCGACATCCTCCACGCCCCAAAATAAGGAGCGATGAAACGTCGGTCAATTGGATGGAGCTAGACTCGGGGTGGGGGGAGTGGCTTACTCCGAGACTCTGTTAGGCTCGCTGCGTAGCGCTCCGCAACGACTCGAACAGAGTACGCACAATATACAACAGCAATGTTACCCCGGGGTAATAAACACAATCAATAATATACAGTCATATAACAGATCAAATTAGGCAATGGGCCTAGCAATTCTAAAGCACTCGTGTAATACACATAAGGAACAGCAGAAATAAGTGATAATGTACACACATTTTACAGAATTCAATTGGCAAGCAATTAGGCAATGGGCCTAAAACAAACAGAAAATGGCAATGGCAATGCATACAATTCAAGCTCTAAGGCAATTAGGCAATTGGGCCTAAGACAATTCAAGAAATGGCAGAAATGCAAACATAATAATTCAAGTGCAAAGACAATTAGGCAATGGGCCTAAGATAATTCAAGAAATGGCAGAAATGCAAACATAATAATTCAAGTGCAAAGACAATTAGGCAATGGGCCTAAGACAATTCAAGAAATGGCAGAAATGCAAACATAATAATTCAAGTGCAAAAACAATTAGGCAATGGGCCTAAGACAATTCAAGAAATGGCAGAAATACATACATGACAATTCAAATTCAGTCTGTCTCAACTCACAATAATCGAGACTTCTATAGCGCTGCTACATGCAGGCTGTTACTTAATGGAGTACAAGAGGGAGGGGTTGGTTCTGTGCAACGCTCGGTCTGTACGCACGAGAGACCATCCCGTCCCCGTTCTCCACCCCTAAGCACTTCCAACCTCCGCAGATTCACGCAGACCTCACAAACTCCACCCTCCCTACCTTCCAGATAGGACACGCACCCTTTTCACTTACAGTTTACTGCTACTTTTTATATATCGTCACTTTTCAGCAGACAGTCCATTAGTTCTCGCTGTTTCGCGGCAGCCCTTCTCAATGGGCGTGCAGAACGTCCTTGTGCGTTCGTCTGCTCTGTTTCATTTTCATTTTCACTTCTTTCACTAACTGCATAGTTCTCACCTTCCTCGTCGTTGTCGTCCGTTCCTGTGGCTGGTTGTTGAGTTGTCGTAGCTGTTGCCATACCCTGGTCGTTCCCAGACGTCTCCGCTATCCCTGGCATTCCGGCTGTCGAACTGTATGCACCCTCTTCTCCGTCATCGCCGTCGTCTCCTTCATGGTCATCCTCAGAGGGGGCTATTTCTAGGGGAACCAGGTGGCTGACAGCTCGCAGCGATTCGACACCCTCAAACAACACTTTCGCCGAGCGTACGACTCCGTTGTCGTCAGGATACGTCTCCACGACACGTCCCAGAGGCCAAGTCGCTCTCTTCTTATTGTCCTGCTTAACTAGCACGATGTCTCCGGGGTGCAGCTTGGAGGGTTCCCCGGGCCGACTGTCGTGCCGGGCCCTCAAGGCACTCAAGTATTCCTTTCTCCAGCGTTCCCTAAAGGCTTTGAGCGAATCTGTCAATCTTACGTAACGATCACGTAGCTTCCGAGAGGTGAAGGTTGCGTTGAGATGGTCGTCCGGTAAGATCGGGGCCATGAGGTGGACTTGGTGTCCTCTTATCAAATGGGAGGGGGTGAGGACTTCATCCTCGCGCTCGTCACCGCTGTACATGAGCGGTCGATTATTCACCACTGCTTCTGCTTCTTTCACGAGGGTTAGCACGTGGGCGTCCGGCAGGTACTTCTTTCCGAGGGCTATCTGGAGGGTCCGTTTCGTTACTCCTATCAAACGCTCGAAGAACCCACCTTTCCAAGGTGCACGGGGCGTCTGAAACCGCCACTTTATGCCAGTTTTCCTCAGGAACTGCTGGACTTCATCCTCTTCATAAAGTCCCTGCAGGAGGTGGCTGGCAGCCTTGAAGGTTTGATGGTTATCGGACATGATGAACTGTGGGGCACCGTGGGTGGCGCTAAACCGTCTAAGTGCCAACACGAATTCTTCTGCTTCCAAAGAGGGACAGAAGTCAAGGTACACGGCTCTGCTGGCCATGCAAGTTACGATAAGTATATACCCTGGCCGTGTTTCCGTGTGTATTGCTGCTGTGTGGTCCACTCCGACCGCCGTGAACGGTTTTGTGAGGGTGATCCTTTCCTTTGGCAGGGGGGGTGGTGGTGGCTGTCTCGTTAGAGGCTGGAAGGCCAGCTTGCATTCAGGGCATTGCCGCACGGTTCGCTTCGCAATGGAACGTAGACCCGCCACCCAACATTTCTGTCGAAAGATACCTATTAGAGTATTCACCCCACAATGCAAATGTAACTGATGTAAATAATTTAGATACATCCTAACCAAATGCCCTTTGGCTGGCAAGAGAATTAAATGATCAGTTTCTCCTACATGGGACACTCGTCCCCTGGTGCAGATGAGATTATCTACCAAAACTAAATTCAATTGTCTAGCAAAATTAGCAACTTCACGAGGGGGTCTGACTCCGCCCTCTAAGTAGGCATAAACAGTAGGCAAATAATGTTTTTGCTCTAATTTTACAACAATACTGAACGGATGCCGTTCTATCTTAGCAAACTTTAAAACTAGTCTGGCTACTCGTAACAAGAATTGGAACCCTACTTCCCTCTTCAGGACGTCCCAAATCTCGCCTGGGGGGGTAGGACACATCTCCTCCCTCAACTCCTGCACCGCCGCTACTACGTGAGTTTGATGTAGTAAATCTTCCTCCTCGCAAGAAACAGGCCTTCCCGTGGTCCTGAGAAATTCTGGACCGTTCCTCCACAGGGGGTTAGCTTGCAATTGTTGAGCCGTTGCGCCTCGGGATAGGATATTGGCAGGGTTCTGCTGACTAGGGACATGGTTCAGACTGAAACTACAAACCTGCTGAATAAAATTAATTTCCGCCACTCTGTTAGAAACAAACACATTTTTATTAGACCTAGCATCGGGCGATGCTACCCACGCCAACGTTACCTTACTGTCGGTCCACATTACTATTTCCCGTGGCTCGATCAGATCCTTGAGCGTTCTTGCTAGTCTGCTGCCTAACAATAAGGCCAGCAACTCTAGCTTAGGGATCGTCAGCTTGCTCATCCCTTTCGGAGTGATCCGGGTTTTACTCGTTACCAGACTTACCCGATTGCATTCGTCCCTAGTATATGCTACTGCTCCATATGCCTTACTGCTGGCATCAGTGAACACATGAAGTTGTAAGCCTCTTTTTCCTATTGATCTTTGAAAGGTGATGTCGCTCACCGCTTTCAAATCATTCAACAATTCACTTGCCTCTTTAGCCCTCTCTTTTCCTAAAACATCATCCCAACCTACATTATCCTCCCATAGTTGTTGAAGGAAAAGCTTTCCCCTTACAAATAATGGGCTTATCAAACCTATCGGATCATATATGGAGACTAATAGGGAAAGTACCCTACGCTTCGTGGGCACCCATCCCTCCCCCAAGTCACAGATCCCTTTGCTTTCTTTCACACACAATCTGTCCACGTCCCGGGCCCATCGCAGCCCGAGCACGTTCACACTCACAGGCTCATTCCACTGTTTCTCGCTATCGAAGGCCAAGTGATTGCTGGCCCACCCTTCTAAGGGCATACCCGCCCTTTTTAAGATGTTATGAACAGACTCATGCTCTTGCCTCATATGTTCTATATCTTCAAACGTGGCCAGATAATTATCGACATAAAAAGATTTTACTAAATCTGGGCGCCCTTCCTCTTTAAAATGACAGTTTAGTATTTGCTGTAGCAAAAATGGACTAGCTGTGATGCCGAACACCACGACTCTAAAGGCGAAGGTAAGCGCTCGACCAGCTGCCTTGCGCCACAGAAATCGTGTGTATTTGGCATCACGAGGATCTAACAAAACACGATGGAATGCTTTACTTATGTCGGCTAACATGGCATATCGATTCAACCTAAACCTTATAATTAAACTATATGCTACTTCTACCAAATTGGGCCCAGGTAAAAGACATTCATTCAAGGACTTGCAACCTTGTGACTTGGCAGAGGCATTGAACACGATTCTAAGGGGGGTGGTACGGCTGTCTTTCTTAACACCAAAGTGTGGCATGTAATAACCTTCCACTACGGGATTTTTCACTTCTGATATAAAACCTGCTTCGAGATACTTATCTATCACTCCCTGATATTGTTCAAGATATTCCCTATCCTTTCTGAATTTTGTCTGCAACGACTCCAACTGCGCCATAGCGTTACGATAATTTGTTTCTGGCCTAGCATCCGATCCGAATGGTAGGCTAACCTGATATCCCTCAGGTTTTCTTACAACGCTTTGCGATACCTTTCGCACGGCCTCGGCCTCGCGAACAGTGTATTGCTCAGATGGGGCGATGCCAACACGGTCTAATCGCCACCACTCATCTACATCATACAGATATGGCTCGTCCGTGATTCTGCACACTCTCAACGTTCTTACTTGTTCGACCTTTTCCCCTTGGAACAGCCACTGTGGCACCTTCCCGTACGGGGACATACCATTATGCGTTAAGAAAAGATTTATCCCATCTACTTTTTCTACACCTATGACAAAATAGCTAAAATAATCAGCCCCAACTAATATGTGAACGTTCTTCATGGTATCTGATTGGCTTGCTGGATCGGCTAACGTGACTCCCTTGGTCAACAGATGCTGTCTGACTTTGACATAACCCACGTTATGTATCGGGACGTCCACGTGTTCGTGTGCCACCAATTTCATACGCACGATTCTTTTCCCCATTTCAACCCTGCAACTTACTACATCGTATTGGCCGCTTATTTCCTCGGAACCAAACGGAGCTATATTCAAGGATACTCTTCCTACCACCGGTAGGCCTAATTGACGGGCAATTTTTGCAGAGATGAAGCTCCTCTGGCTTCCTGAGTCAAGAAATAGGCGGACTCGCTTACTACCTTGCCTTTGTTGAATACCTGCCATGGCTGTTGGCAAGATAGTGCATGGGAGGTCCACATCAGACCTCTGCGCGATCTTTGCGCTCGTGCACGGCTTAGATTCTACTTTGACCTTAGACGGACGGGGGGCATTTTGGTTCTGTGCAGGCGTCGCATTTACTACGGGGCGGGACGTTGTTGATTGACTATTACTATGACTAGGGATTGATTGCGGTCTACCCGCGTCGCAAATCGCAGTGTGGTGCTTAGCATTACAGTTTCTACAGGAATTTGATACGGGACATTTATCGCTACGATGGCCTGATTTCGTGCAATTGAAACAAAGACCCCTTTTTAGTAAAATGCGACGTCTAGCAGCTACGTCTGTCACTTGGCGACATCCGTGAGGCGGATGCCGTTCGCTACAAAATGGGCAGGAATTATGGTGGATGGGATGGGTTTTCGATCTTACACTACTGTCTGGTCTTTTGTCACTCTCAAGACTGTCGCCTCTCTGCAATGCATCGTCTTCTAACATTCTTACTATGAAATCTATTGCCTCAAAAAACTCGTCCAACGTATAGTCGCATTTCCTCAAATGCTCTACCACCTTGCGGTATAGTTTTCCCTCTGACAATTTTTGATTAATGAGGCTCATGACCATGCCCTGGCCTAAGTCATTGGTACTAAGTCTTTTGATTTGCTCAATAATGATGGTTAACTCAAAACGGAACCTTTTTAATTCTACTGGGTTTAGTGACGGCACAAAGATGTTTGCTAACTTGCGGTGCAGAATCACTAGTGTTTGGTGCACGTTGCCATACTGCTTATCTAATAGGTCTAATGCTACACTATAGTTCGCGGCGGTTACACTCAGAGATTTGATAATCCTAAGCGGCTCTTTGCCCAACGTCCCCAATAAATACGTGAATTTAGACACTTCGTCTAAATCAGCTCTTCGATCCACGTGGATCGTGAATAGTTCACGGTACGATGCGTACTCTTGCACTTCCCCTTCAAACGTGGGGAGAGGCAGCGGCTTTAACCTGGGGAGGGCAACATTCCCCGTTGAAGGGCCTTTCACTTTATCTATTCTATTGTACAATAGAGTGGAAGCACGTGTCGCTTCGCCTAACATATGCCTAATTCGGGCTTCGAAACTAGTTTCTAGCTTAACGCGCTGGCTCTTGTATAGCTCTTTAAGCTGTCGGACCTCTGCCTGCAACTCCGTTACCAAATTCTGGTAAACGGACTCGGAGTAAGTCTCTATCAGCGCCCTTTGCGTTTCGCTTAGCAAATCCTCCAGTAGGCCCATCGACGCCTCGATATGCACGATCGTGGACACAGCCATCTTAATTACTTTACTTTACGTTTGGGGGGGTTGGACAAGGCAAGGAAAAAAAGGGTAATTTAACGCTAAGAAGGGACTCAAAGAACTGACCCACGTGGGCGATCGCACATCGGGACGTAGAGGACCTTAATTGTTCGTCTCTCTCTCTCTCTCTCTCTCAAAAGCTCATATTTTAAATTAGTCCTGTCCGGCTCTGGGAAGCGCTTGCGATCCGGTTCGAAGGACCAAATGTTGTGATTTTCACCAGTTTATTAAATCTGCCCGATGTACTGGGCGGATCGCAAGGCCTTGAAGAGGCAAGATTCCCAAAACCCTCCAGGAGTTAACTAAAATACGGCGATAAAATTTACAATTTTATTACAAAAATAAACTCTGATAAAGACAAACAACATTCTTAAGCATTCACAAGACTTACTGAAAAACAATACTGACCCTAGGTAATGTAGCATGTGCTCTTCAAGCACAAAGTCCACACCGGACTCATTAACAAACTGAAAATAGTGCCAATTCGAATTCAATACACAACGAATCACACACCAAATATCCCTATTCTTCTTTAACTCAGGATTCAGATCCCCAATCACAAGGATCACTACACTAAACTGCGATATAAAAACTAGACGTCTTGCACACAAACTTCTACTACAACCAACCTGGTACACAAGGTAGAGAGGAGAGATAACAATTAGAGGGGACTTACTTTGGTCGGGGACGTTGGATCAAAGAGGACGAGCTATCCTTGCAACCTCCGACGTCACCTTTTTGGCGCAATTTGTCCTGAACCTAAATTTCTAGATTGGATTTTTTTATCATGTTACAACAGAATGACTTTATTTTTCCTAATCTTAAATTACCAGCAATTGATTTTATTAGTCTCAGCGCCTTCCTACCAGGTGGTTTCCCTTTTTGGCTCTAAACGTTCACGTCTGGAACTACATTCATTCGCCCGCGAGTT